>NW_019384625.1:226317-314527 GCF_000671375.1 Centruroides sculpturatus | reverse complement strand
ACATATGAAGATGGATTACTCTGACCAAGTTAACACCCTCCTTACATCATTCAATGAGAGGTTTGGTGAATTCCAGAAATACAAGATCTACCTGCAACTTTTTTCAACTCCATTTGATGTGAAAGTGGAAGATGCCCCTCCAGATGTCCAACTTGAGTTGATAAACATCCAGTGCAGTGATGAATTGAAATCACAGTTTAAAAATTCTAATCTCCTCATATTCTACAAAGGACTGCCTGATACATCATTTTCAAAACTGAAAGACAATGCTCGATTTTGTGCAAGCATGTTTGGCAGTACCTATGTATGTGAACAAGCATACATAGGTACTGCCAAACAAGCTTGCAAGTTTTAGCTTATGAATTTAAACAAGTGCAAAACACAGAACAGGTTAATAAGATAAATTAAAATACTTCCTAAATAATATGCTATCTTGAAAATGGTTTGTATGAACTTAGTTCATTTGAGAGTTGAATGAGCAATATAATGAGAGGTTACTGTATTTGCATTTTTGTATGCACAAATTTTTATATACAAATATTATATAACCATAAAACTAAAGGAGAAATTACATCCATCCCCATTTACTTTCTAACTCTAAAATATTTCTAATATCAAACAGATGTTACTTATGATTTAAAGCAATGTTAATGTATTAAAAAGATCTTCCTGAAAGATCACTATCAAATGGTCATTAAGTAAATTTTTTAAATATTTATTCAGAAAATCCTATAATAATAAATAAAATAATGAAGAAAGTTTGAAAATAAAAATCATTCAAATGTTACATTTAAAATCAAGTCGTTCTGAGAATAATACTGCTTAAAAATATAAATTAAAAAATAATTTTTGATTTGATATGTACAGGAAAGCTCGAAAGAATTTTTGATAAAAAGAAAGTAAGTTTCAAAATATTAATACTTCTTACAAAATCCTACATATATATATTTATCACATATGTGATAAAATTTTTTACATAAAAATAAACACACCTTTAATTCTTCAAGGCTAAAACCTCTTCCCAAACGAAGCTTGGAATTGTATCTAAACGTTGGACATCTCACTATAGGACGAATTGGACCTGCAGCTGGTCTGGGTGCAATTCGGCGTGCTTTCTTTACTCTATTTAAATGACGCCTCTTTTTACGCATTGGTTGATTAAACCAAGTTTTGACATATCTTTGCCAATCCTTATGGAAATGGCCATTGGGAATCATATTATTTCGTTTTGGTGCCATGATGTTCCTAGAGTAAGAAACTTTATTAATTTTTTTTTGTCCATCTATCATTAAAACTGTCTTTACATTTTATATATATTAATAAAATTATTAGTAAATTCATAATGGAAAATTTAATGGAATTTTAATTAATACCATTAGGAAACAAAATAGACAAAAAGTTTGTAAAAAATGTTAATATAAATTCACTGAATAGTTATAGAAATAATATAAAGTAAATATTTTTGTTTGATTTAAAATAGTTCAACACAAACTCTAATTTAATGAAACCAATATCTAAGTATATGAGGCTATCATATTAAACCTTATGTTAAAGCATTCCAATCTACAGCCATGAAGCATATTTATCTGGACCACGTAGCTTGTTTTCATTGATATGCTTTATCACCAACATTTGAACTAGTTCAAAAACAAACTTTTCAAAAATCGACTAGAAGTAATACGTGGGAAAGGTTTTAAGCTTTAAAAGCATGAGAAACTTTTCTTGCTCTTAAAAGCTGCATTTTTCAAAAACTACAAACCATGAACATGGATTCCAACAAAACAATTTGCAATCTTTATTTCATCTTTGTTGGACCATTTTATTGGATGACATCACTGAAAAATTCAGCCAGTTTTTAATCAAAAAATGACTCTAGTCACTGTTGGCAAATTTCAATAATTGACTAACATAGCACCATGGAAGCTTTCTGTTGGCTTTTGCCATAGAATCTATACTAAAAAAGATAAAATTGTGAGAAATAACTTTTGTGGTATTTAAGAAAGCTTCAAAATCAGTCTAAGCAAAGATATGGATTGTGAATATCCTTAATAGACCTCACTATAAATGATTTTCATAAAAACCTATTTAAAGGAGGGAGTTTGTTAAATTTTTAAAAATCTCTTCCAGAAGAGAATTTTAAGTCTTATGAAGTTTTCACAGGAAATCTTTCCTATTTTTGCTTTTTTTGTAGCTTCATGAACAAACGACTTTAAAAATAAAACACACTATAACAATCACTGTTAAATGAATTTCAAAAGGTTGGCACAAAGGTAATATCAAAACAAGAGACAAAAGCAATTCTGGGGGCGTATTCTGAATAGTATCGTTAAGCTAACGAATACAATAAAAACCAGTTTCT
Organism: Centruroides sculpturatus; assembly: GCF_000671375.1. NCBI lineage: Eukaryota > Metazoa > Arthropoda > Arachnida > Scorpiones > Buthidae > Centruroides > Centruroides sculpturatus. The sequence continues at coordinate 312,168 of NW_019384625.1, read as the reverse complement.
ATCGGAACCATGTGATTTGCGTTTAATCAACTGTGAAAATGCTATTCCGAGCCATACGTTTCGTTTTCAGTTCCGATAGCCACATGAGATAACTAAGTTTTTGTTATCAGTCACTCTCCACCTGCCGTTAGGAACATAACAAAAGTGTAAACAATATGGCATCTTTTGGTGTAAGAACGATTTTACTTCACAAGCAATTGGAGAGAGAGTTAATAAACTATGTTGTTGTATTGCTTAAAAATAATTACCTTAACTATTTATGAATATTGTATGAATAATGTAATTGCTTTCTTGTTAAAATTTAAAGTAGCTATAGTGTGAACAGATAGATATATAGATATTTTTTATTGATAATATACCAAAGGTACATTCCCGGTACCATTTACACACAACCGGGTGAGTCGTGACAATGAATACAGTTTACAAAGAAAATTGGTAAGAGGACAAATACCGTAAATACAAACTGTTGGAGATAAGTGACTAAGACAAACTAATAGATGCCATAAGTACAAGTTTCAGAATTGAGAAAAGTAAAACGCATACAAAATAATTAAATGCAAAATACATAATGTAGAGTAAGTAACAATAGTGAATATGCTGCTTGTCATGTACAGTACCAAAAATAAAGCAAACACGTTTACACAATCAGAAAGGGTATATGTGCAGTAGAAGGAAAACGTGGGCACGCAGGCCCTTGTACAAACATCAAAACAATGCGGACATGCTGGTAGAAGTGACAAGTCCGATACATACAAACACACATAAACAGAGGAGGTTAGGCTCGGAAGAGCACTAGGTGTAGGTTGGCACTGTAGTTCGTTTAAAGTACATGTTTACAAGGTTACAGAAGGCACTGTAGGTGTCCTTGTGCCTGAACAGACAAACAAAGTTAGAGGGAAGCCAGTTGTAATTATGGGCTTCAACAGTAATTTTTAGATGTAGACGCTCCTGTTCCACCGTCAGGCAATGCAGGATGTAGTGTCTGCTACTGTCTGTGGTGCCACAGATGGGACACATGTTGTCAGTTCTGCCCTTGAATCTGGCAAGGTATGAGAAGAAGGATCCATGATTGGTGAGCATCTGTGTCATTTGATGATTTGGAGAATAGAAATTACTATTTAGTAGCTGCTGGATGTCCGGTAAGTAATCGTGGGTGATGGTGTTGCTCTCATTCCAGTCCTGCTGCCACTCGATGATTAAGCACTCCAAAGGATAGTTTTAATAGTTCTAATGTCTATTTTCTTGTAGGATATGGTGTGTGAACATTATTTCTGAAATAGGTTTCATTCACATATGTATAAATTAAAATTATAGTCATATATTTATATTCTAAGCTCTCAGTTACTTTTCGCCATCTTTCTGGGTATTTTTGTGAGCCGACTCCATCGGAATTCAGGCGTTCGGCTATTTCTTGCCACAATTTCTGGCAATCTTTTACAGTAAAGAAAGCATCTAACTTCCCTGACATTAATTTAGGGTTGTCTTCTATAAAATTAACGAGCATCTCAAACTGGCAACTTGTAGTTTGCTGGCTTCGTTGGCATTTCTTCAACGTTTTAAAACAAAACTCTTTCATTAGCACTGGTATGCCACAATGCTAAAACCACATGCTTCACTTAGAATAGTGGAATGAAGTGATGTGACAAAAATACAATGTTAACTAAACTGTGATTGGTTAAAGCGTAACAGCTATTGATAGCATGGAACCCAGATGCATTTCGACCTATTACCCATAGCAAAACCCACTTAACATGGAGCACAGAATAGCAATTTGTCTAAGGTTCATTAACTGCCTTTCAGTAAGGAGACTTATCGAACGTCCCATGTATTGATCTTGTCGAGTTATCGGAAGAGCTCAGAATAGGTCCTCAGCTGTATTCACGCACAGTTAAGTCATCAATCTATGGTAGTCATTGGTAATAGACAAAAGCAAAGCCACACAGGTTTCTCATGACTGTCTATACAGTAATACCTCGACTTACACGAACCCGGAGTTACGCAATTTTCAAATCTCGTCAATTCGTCTTTTGTTTGAGTGCCACGCAACTCTTGATTACTCATTTCCTCCACACTGTTGTTGCTTACATGTTTGGACGTGTCGCATGTAATCGACATATAGCTACAATTTATTTTGTGTTATTTATTTCTGTTTGTTATATCTACGGAGACTCGAGAGACTTTACTATGTCATCCAAAGGAAGTAAAACTGATTCTTCTGCATCAAACAAGAAAATAAAAACTTTATCTTTGAAATGTAAAGTTAATATTATTAAAGACTTCGATACAAAAATGAAAATTTGTGAATTGGCAAAGAAGTTTGATCTACCAGAATCAACGGTCAGAACAATTACAAAAGGTAAAGAAAAAATTCTCTAAGCTGTAAAAAATGCTCAATCTTTAAATTCAAGCATCATTCGTAAACATTATGGTATTATCCCTGAGATGGAAACAATGTTAAAATTATGGTGTGATAATCAAGTAAATGTGAAAAATTGTATAATAATATAATTTGTTACACATATGTATTATCTAAGATTTTATTTAAACATTTTTTTCTAAATTATTGTTTTCTTTAGGCTCCGGCCCCAATTAAAAATTATTTTTATGTATTTATATGCGAAATTATACCCCGACTTACACGGTTATCGCTCGGTCCCACCTATTGTGTAAGTTTGGGGTATTACTGTATGTTGAAGCAACCACATGTTGTTGAGTTGTCAGAAGAGCTCAGAATAGGTCCCCAGCTATATTCATGCACAGTTAGTTATCAATCTGTGGTAGTCATTGGTAATAGACAAAAGCAAAGCCACACAGGTTTCTCATGACTGTCTATATGTTGAAGCAACCACACAGACTCTCGTGTTGGATTTAAATGTGATTTTAATTTAATGTTGAATGCTCAAAATTATTCCCCACTTTTGATGACATTCCTTCATAAAAGCAGGGTTGCAAATTTCACATTGATTTATGACCATATTATTCAAAATTTTTTTAAAAATCTTGATCTGTTACTGTATTTTTCATACCTGACTCTAGACTTGTCCTGTTTTAGATCAAGTGCTTTTTCGACCTCACTACAAAATTGCCTTTTACAGTTCACATGACGCTTCTTAGAAAAAAATTGGAGATCTCTGTCTTATGTGATATTGACTTCAACGTAAGTTTCAACTTGAATAAAAACACCTACAAATATTTAGTTGATATATATGCAACTACATAGCAACGTAATTAGCTCCAAATGTTTGAAAACATCTCCGAATCAGCACATTGGATAACATTGAAATCTGTAATCGAGTTTTTCGTTTATCTGTATTTTCACATTAATCCTTGTAAATCGAAATTTTTTGTTATAGCTCATTGTCTTCTGATAAAGACGTAACTAATATCACTAACAACAAATATTGAAAGTCTTATATTAAAAGATCCAAACAAAATTTACAGATTTACGAGTTGATAATCATGTGCAGTTTGCAAACGGCAATAATGAGTTTTGAATATTAAATAACACATCAATAATAGTACCATTCTCTAATTCGATAACATACAAATATATCTTACTTTTTAAAAATATTAGATGACCTTTATTACTTCTGAACAAAACGGATTAAAATTATACTTACCAAAATGGCGAATACACGAGCACACGAAAGAAAATTACACTTAAGCGCCCTCTCTCGTAAAAATTATCTTCTTGAATTACTGATTGATAAAGTTTAAAAATCTATTAGTAAATATTTATGCTAAATATTGAATTATGTTAAATTATATAATAAAAAATTATAGCTACAAAATTTTTAAAATAATTTCAGTATAAAAATTGTTTGTTACAATGTTTTTTTAAGGCTAATGTATTTCTTTCTTGCGTACATTATGAGAGTTTTTTTAATACAGATATTTCATTTAAAGATTTTTCTGTTTTATGGGCACCGAGAGTGCTTTTTCTCGATACCCATTGTTGGTTCGGCTAGGATCCACAAAGCTACCGGATGGTGAGGGATGGAGTCCGACATATTCATCTATAAAAATTTTTCGGAAGTTATTCACATATATTTGATGCCGAGCTTGCCAAAGTCGTGTGCTGACTCCTTTACCACTTAGCGTTCTTACTATATGAAAACAATTTGATAATCCACCATGTCGTAGTAAACATACTCGTAGAAATCTCTGAGCCAATCCGGATACGAAACCAAATCCTCCTGAGCGGCAGGTCAATATCTTTATTAGCAATCCGGATGTCTATAACAGCGATTGGCAACCGGTAGTCCGTGGACCATTGATGGTCCGTGGAGAAATTTGGACACTGATCAACTGAAAGTTACGCGAAGTATTACAAAAGAAATGCAAAATGCTTAGTTGCTTTTTTTCACTATTGGGGTGTTTTTATTCGATTCTAAAACAAATACGAAGTGACTGTTATCCATAAATAATAAACAATATTGTGAGTGTGATTGTCGTCCTTCGTGGAAAAGCGCTAAGAATTCATAAACTTATTTCAAACAAGCAGCAATGAACTTTAGACTTGCATTAATTTGTTATAATTAAACAAGCGAGTTTCATATTAATATAGAAAAATTGAGCTTTTATGATCATTATTCTACAATTTTGCATCGTTTAAAAAAATTCATGATGATAGTGGTCCGGAATTCAAAATCATGAGTTTAATGGTCCATGAGGTCAGAAAGGTTGCAGACGGCTGGTGTATAACGTTGTTTCCCAGCCGCTGATCGATAGATACCTGACAGCCGCGAAAAAATTTCACCGTTTTCTGGGTTTTCTCCTCGTCTGTAACACCTTGATAGAGACCAGTTTGCCCTTAAAAAGACTTCCCGGAAGGCATCCTTTAGGCAGATTGCCCATGTGTTGCGTTGCAATAACTTAATAAAACAAACAAACATACACTGAAGCCGTGAGCCCGAACAGGGATTGGAAAATTACGAGTCCGAAATGCATTGTCAAATAGGCGATATAAAGAAACAGTTTTAATCTCGGTGTCTGTTAATTGTGCACAATTAATAACGACAGTACATCGAATTTGGTATCCATATTATATCAATAAGTCTATGTAAAAAATTAAAGTTCTATTAATTATTATTTTTTTGTTAAATACAAACGTATTTTAAACTACAGTATATTAAAAGTACCATGTGTAAAATACCCTTGTCACGTCTACCTTTTTTACGTAAGTTAATGTTTTCATTCGCAGTGTGTAGCTTTTATTATAATCATATTCTACTATACAGTAATACCCCGACTTACGCTACCCCGACTTACGCGAACCCGGAGTTACGCGATTTTCAAATCTCGTCGATTCGTCTTTTGTTTGAGCGCCACGCAAGCCTTGATTACTCACTCCCCCCACACTATTGTTCAGCTTACATGTTCGGATGTGTCGCGCGGAATCCACACATAGCTACAATTTATTTTGTGTTATTTATTTCTGTGTTTGTTATATCTACGGAGACTCGAGAGACTCTACTATGTCATCCAAACGAAGTAGAACTAATTCTTCTGCATCAAACAAGAAAAGAAAAACTTTATCTTTGGAATGTAAAGTTAACATTGGGTATGTTCGTAAAGTCGAACGAGTTAAGCGAGAATGAAGTCATCGTTATTCCTATTTCGTTAGACTTTTCGAACGATTCGTTACTAACGCGTTTAACTCGTTTGACTTTACGAACGTACCCATTATTAAAGACTTCGATACAAAAATGAAAATTTGTGAATTGGCAAAGAAGTTTGATCTACCGGAATTGTCGGTCAGAACAATTATAAAAGGCAAAGAAAAAATTCTCGAAGCTGTGAAAAATGCTCAATCTTTAAATTCAAGCATCATTCGTAAACGTCACAGTATTATCGCTGAGATGGAAACAATGTTAAAATTATGGCGTAATAATCAAGTAAATGTGAAAAATTGTAAAATAATATAGGCCTAATTTGTTATACATATGTATTATCTAAGATTTTATTAAACATTTTTTTCTAAATTATTGTTTTCTTTAGTCTCCGGCCCCAATTAAAAATTATTTGTATGTATTTATATGCGAAATTATACCCCGACTTACGCGAATTCGACTTACGCGGTTACCGCTCGGTCCCACCTATCGCATAAGTTCGGGGTATTACTGTATTCACATTTCGTATTTATCATTAAAATGAGTATTACGTATGTTAATCCATTTCTGCTTTTTTGTGCGCACACAATTTATTCTACAAAAAAATACCGATAAAGCAATCATTTGAAATCTTTTTCACTTGCTGTGTTTACTTTTTTAAAAAATTTTTATGTATATAATTAACAAAAAATCATTTCAATACAAGTAAACGAATCATTACAAGATTAATTATTATGCCTTTTTGTCCTTTTTAACTTTTTATAATTTATTTTGTATACTAGTACTTTCTATATATTAACAAGACTTATTATACTGGAAAATTATGGATGCAGATATTTAGTCATACAGTTCAAAAATAATGTTCTTTATTTAGTTCACCTGCACACTAAACAGGTGAACTAAATAAAGAACATTATTGCGTGAGGTTGGTGCTCTGTAAAGCGCATGCGCGAATGCGTATAATCTAGCTGTTTGGAAGCTGTCCTGTATTCCACGATACAGCGCTTCCATTCCCCTACTGATATTCGAATATACAATAGCAATTTTGTCGTTTTCTCACATGTAGTATAGATACATAATGCGGTTATAAAAAAATATTAATTTAAATTAATTCAAAGAACGTTAAAATATGAAAATAATCGCACAATATGTCTTTTTAGAAAATACAAGGGAAGCGGCACTGCCATCGCTTTCAAGGACGGCACGCCACGTTCACTTTTAACTTCTCGTGCCGGGAAAGTGGAGCAAATGCCCTTGCCCGCTTTTTTTAATTAAAGAAATAATTTATTATTATCATAATTTATCACAATTATTATGATTACTTTAAATTTTGTATAGTAGAATACATATTGTTTATTTTACAACTGTTTTTTTTTCGATTTTATTAAAAAAATGTACAATGTATTTTTATTGTTATATTAATGTAATCCGCAAGATGTCGCTAGTGTTTCTACAGTAATTTGTCACATGGCAACTTTATGTAAAGCGTGTATTGTATTTACAAGTGTTTTCAAAGTATAATTTCTAACTTTAAAAAAACTTTGTAACATGATAAAGATAAAATATCGGATACATAAAGGTAAGAATTATTATAATTTAGAAGTTTAATCAAAAAACATTTTGTATATTTAACAAAATTTCATAAATATCTTTATAAACAGAATTTCGTATTACTTGACTCAATTTAATTTCCATTATTAATATATATTTCAGGTTTATTCTAAGAGAAGAAGAGGATAATGCAATTTAGCCGGAAAATGAATCAACATTTTAAGTTTTGGCAAAAACAGATATTAAGAAAAAACATAGTTTTGGTTAATAAATTATTTAGTTCAATAAGAAATATAGTAAGTTTAACTTTTTAAAACATTCTAAATGGAATCGGTGTTCAAATACAGTGGTACCTCAGTATACGTCTGCTTTACAATACGTCCAATTTGTAATACGTCCTGTTTGGACGAAACAAATTTTGCTCGGTATACGAATTAATTCAATTATATGCGCCATCTATGAATTGCACTATTGGTGAACTAGACCAGACTAGACGATCACAGTGCCACAGTTTATAACTTTGTTAAATTTCTTCTGATTTTCATTTGTAAGTAAAATTTTATTACTTTTATTAATCATGAATTGCAAAAAGGCAAATGACAAGCAACAGAAAACCAAAAAAAATGACTAGAATCACAATGGAACTGAAAAAAGAGATTGTTGAGAAATATGAAGGTGGCATGAGTGTTCAAGATTTAACTGTTGCATACTGTATTCCGAGAATGACAATATCAACAATCGTGAAAAATAAAGACATTATTAAATCTGCTAACATTGCAAATGGAGTTAAATCAATTTCTAAACAGAGATCGAAGACATTAGATCATGTTGAGAAATTGCTTTTGCTTTGGATAACTGAAAAACAGTGTGCTGGCAACATCGTATCAGAAGCAATTATTTGCGAGAAAGCTAAAAAGATACAGGTTGATCTCATGAAAAATCAAGCAGGAACTAGCCAGGAAAGTGAAGTGTTTAAAGCCAACCATTTTTTTTTTTTTACATGAGAACGGATTAATCATTTTTGCATTACTTCTTGTGGGAAAGGTTGGCTTGCTATAAGTCGAAACATCAGGAACAGATTAAGGCCGTATACAGAGGTTCCACTGTATATGTATGAAGTTTAACTAAATACAATAATTTTAAAGACTTAGAATGAAAGATTATATATTTAATTTTTTTGCATTACATTTACTAGTTTGTTTGAATAACAACCACCTCAAGCAACAACCACACCTCACCTTTAAAGCTTGAAATAATAACTGCTCATGAATAGTAACCAGGTTTACTATTTGAGAATTTCTGAAAACTTAAAAGAAACAATGTAAAATTAATAAATACTGTGAACTATGTAGGTAGATAGGTAACACATTTATGTAACAAACAAATTTTTTAATAGAAAATGGAATATGTAAAGTTTACAATAGATAGTGGGTGTATTTTTTTAATTATTTCCTTATTATTGATATATAAAAAGTAAGACTCATTGTACAGAATGATACCAGTTTCCAATTCAAGTATAGTTTGCTTTAAACATCCATTCACACATACTCTAAATATTTTATTAACAGGTATTGCAAAGGAAATAATGACTGTCCTCAAATATTAACCATAGAAATATACAATTTAAAATAATAGCCATGACTATTATTTAATAAAACTGGTCCACTACAAGAATACTATCATTTATTTTACATAAAACATTTCAAACCAGTGTATTTTTTGATAGAAAAACACATAGAAATATATCTTTAATTACAAAATATACTATAAATAATTATCAGTTATATGGAATAAACTGGTAAATTATATTCCTTTAAAAATCTTAGACTGAAAAAACAATACTTTTATGATAACTAAAGATAATTTAGACAAGTATTTATAGTATATTTTATAATTAAAGATATATTTCTGTGTGTTTTTCTATCAAAAAATATACACTAGTTTGAAATGTTTTATGTAAAATATTAGTAAATTTTCCAAAATATTGATAATGCTGCATAAGTTTTTTATTATTCACATATTTTACTCTTAGCTTAAGGTCATTCTTATTATATTTAGTTGCCATTTTCTTGATATATTTTGTTGGCATCTGAAATGAAAAGCATCAACTTGGGGTAATTCTAAATGGTCATAATTAATCCAATTAGAATTGTTTGCAATTATCTCAAATGAACAGGTGACATTGAAATGACATTTAAAACAAAAACTGTTTGATCCATCAGAATTTGAAGTTAATTAATGAAATCTTCATTAGATGCACTTTTTTGAAACTAAACACCTAACACAATGTTACTATACAAGAAACTAGGAAACCAATTTTCCAAACCAACAAAAAGTTACATCAAATTAAGCAAAATATTTTAATGCTTTTTACAGTGCACACACTTCATATAATCTTTAACAAGATGACAACACTAACCATAGGGTTAGCTATTCTATGAGTGTAGGTGTGTAGGATTCAGAGGAAGGGAACATGGAGAAATGGCAGTGTTCAGATTTACCCTGCATTCTCAATTATCCCACCTTCTCCTATATAAGTAAAATAGCAAACAATTATTTCATTGATTAATTCATTCACTTTTTGAAAATACAGTTGTCTTGGTGATTATTACACCAGGAAATAGAAATATGAAATAAAAATTGTATTTCTGTCCTATTATATGATTTTCGTTTTAATATTTCTTATATCATAGTATTTGATTTATGTAACTACAAAGATTATCTTATGTAACTTTATCACATTGCTTGACCAATCTAACACATTTAAAAAATTTTTTAAATGTGTTAGATTGGGCAGTTAATGTGATAAAACCTTACATAAAATAATCTTTGTAGTCAGATAAAACAAATAATATAGGTAATATAAGGGTTAGAAATATGAAAGAATCTGATAATCTTAATCTTTGCTGTTTTTTTTTTTTTTTTTGCCTGAGCAATGCCAGGCTCATCTGCTAGTAGACATATATATGTATTATTATTATTAAAACCATTTATTTATTATTTTTAAATTTATGGAATATACATATTCTTTTTTAAGTTTATGGATATATATATATAAACTTAAAAATGAGTAGTGTTTGATAAGAAAAAAACCTATTAAGAAGAGTAATAAAATATTTCTTTATAGGAAAAACTTGCAGAAAATTTAAATTCACATTTCAAACCAGTTCAGGAAAAAGTTAGCATTGAAGTAAGGAAAAATATTGAACACAAATGGAAAAACAAAATAAGTTATCCACTTTGTGTATCTAATGAAGTGGTGAGTAAAAATATTAATATAAAATCAGTCTTATATGCAAACATGAAATGATGTTAATATGAATAAAATGTTTTTTTTTTATTAAAGTATTAAAATTAATCTTGAAATGCTTGTTTTTTTAATTTTTAATGTCTTATGAAATGTTTCACTACAAAAAAATACTGTATATAAAAATCAGATATTATTTAATATTTAGGTATACTGTAATAATTTTGCATTGAATTTAAGTATTTTAAAATATGTATAGTATATTAGAAAGATTTTAAAGTAATAATTTAACAACAAAATTTTAACAAAATAATAATTTATTGTTTTCATTAATGTTGTTTATTCCAAGATTCCATAACTATCTTAATTTCAGATAGCATTAAAGTTAGATTTTTATAAGTAGCAAGTTAAAATTCTTAACACTTGAAAGAAATTAAATCACAATCAATATAAAAATCTAAAATATATAAAGAATTTTAAAGAAAGAAGAATAGAATTTAACAATAGCCTAAGATATAAAAGTTATGAAAGAGGAAGAGAAAAGAACTAGGTTTGTATGAAAGTCAGTATAAAAGTTTTGAGATGTGCTTGCCTAAAAATTTGTTGAGATAAAAAAAAAATGTTGGGGTTAATTCATTTTGGATAAATGTTTCTGCAGTTTAATTGCAGAAGACATTTGTTAGAAAAGAAAAAAATTTTTATGATAATTTTCCAATTTTTGTAATTATCTTTCAATGGTATAAAGAATTTCAAAGAAGAGAGTTTAACTTAGTAATGAATGATTCATAAATAACACGTACCTCAGAAAAACCTTTAACCGATGCAAAATAAACTTTAACACTACAAACGTTTTCAGACCCCTCCTGGGTCCTTCAGGTAAAAATCGTTTGAAACGTTACTAAATACGAAAAACATTCATTTGGAACAATTTTAAAAAATCGTTACCTGAAGAAGGACCCAGGAGGGGTCTGAAAACGTTTGTAGTGTTAAAGTTTATTTCGCATCAGTTAAAGGTTTTTCTGAGGTACGTGTTATTTAGTTAAATCCGATGTGCAGGTGATCATTATTATTACAAATGATTCATAGTATGGATGTTGAGTGTAAGCAGTTAGTAAAGAAAATATTACTGCAATTCAATAATTGCTGAATGTAGATTGCAGAATTACATACAATCAAATAGAGAGAACAATGAAGATTGGTGCATGAACAATTTGTGGAATTCTGCTTGAACGAGAGACATTTGTGCATTCTGAATCTCATACTGTCAAATGAACTGTGCAATTTTAGAATAAAATGTTATCAGGAAATATTAAAAATTATGAAAATAGGTGATCAAAGCTGGTAAATTCTATTTTCAGAGATTGAAACTAGTTTTATTATTACAGTGTTCTATTGAAATCGTGTGATAAATTATGGATTATAGAAGATGTTGAAACACTAACAACAATAAACAGTTGTATCCAGTTGAAAAAAGATAGTAATAACTTTTTTTTTTTGGAAAATGAGTAATTATACAATGGTAGTACTTAAAGAATAGAAAAATGTGATGGCAAAACTTATCAACTCATTAAAGAAGATTTTTCTTATTCACAATTGGAAACATGGCATCTTTATCATGACAATGCTTCAGTATACTAAACTCAACTAACACATTTGTTTTAGTAAATTTAGATCTATCTTTTTTGAACAATCACCTAGGCTTGATCATGCTTCTGTGACATTGATCTCGTTCCACTTATGAAGGTACAGTAGAAGTAAAAAAGAAAAGTGTCTTCATAGATGATGAGCTCATTGAAGCATGTGATCATATCTACTTAAATATACTTTTAGAAAGTTTGAAGATATACAATGGAATTTGATTATGATAATCATGGTTAATATTATCAATTAGCTATTATCATAATTGGTCTATCCCAAAACACACTGCATAAAATTAGTTAAAAATAATTTGACTATTATAATCAAACTTTGGCTATTGTTATCTCTTGTGATAATTACATTTGGGAACAAATGTAATTATCACATAATCACATATACAAATAAGAAGTCTTAGAAAATTCATATTACTATAAATGGACTTTTTTCTTCAAAACTTACTTTTAACCAAAGCATACCTTTTATCTTTTACATACCATGTGCAGGATAAGAATTTTAAGGAAATACATAAATTAGATCTTTTCCAGAAACATATTTTTTTTTAAACATGTTGCAGTGAGTTGGGATAAACACATGCGTCCAAAGAAACTGGCCTTACACCTGAAACTTGTGAAAGAATTCCAGGTGGTATGTCTTAAGACAAATTTGAAAATGGGTAGATATAGATAGTAAATATTGAAATGGTGGCTACAATGACTCCAAATATGTAAAAAATATTGCCAATGATAACTCCAAATTATCAGAAGAAAATGGCTTAACTTATTTACAGAAGAAGAAATTTCAGAAATTCCTTCAAGTTATGTCCAAATGCAAGAAATGCTATGAATTCTTCATCATGGTGTGCAATATAAAGCAAAAAGCATTATGATTATGATAATTATATTCAGGAGCTAATAAAAACAAAAACAAACAACACACAACACTTGATAAGTTTTTCAAATAAATTTTGTTCTTTTCAAAAACAGTTTTGTAAGAAATGTAGCATATATAAATGTGTAATGTTATATTAAGTGTACAGATTGTGATAAAAATAAATTATACAAATGTCATAATTGTTTGTAATACGAGGGCTGTTCGGAAAGTTTGCGGCCTCAAATAGAACAACAAACAAAATAATGTTAAAACTTTTTTTATTTTTCAATGTAGTCTCCTTTGTTAGCAATGCACTTATTCCANATTATTCCCGCCAAAAATTAAATTGATCGCAGCGCCGCATATAGACAAGGCTGCGAACTTTTCGAACAGCCCTTGTAAATTGAGTTCAATAATGAAAATTTTTTTTTATCCTATTTAATGTTAGCAGCTAGTTATTGCTATCAAAAATTGCAATTCCAAAGTGATCATAATAAGCAGATTCTACTGTATGTAATGGTTTGAACATATGCATAAGTGTATACAATGTAATGCAAAATATTTTGAAAAGTTTAACAAGTAGTTATTTATTTGGCATCATGATGCAAGGCTGCAATTTTTAATCATTTAATTTAAAAAAAAATCATGTGACTTCCATTCCAAAGCAGAAATTCTTCAGGGTCTCTGGCCCCTAAGCTTTCTATATCTGGTATTCATTTTCATCTATCTAACTCTGTTCTCGAGATTAATGAAGGATGGACAGACAACAGTAGGAATGTATAGGTGTGCAATTTGAAAATTGCAGCTCAATAAATAAAGCTATATCTCAAAACTTTCATAGTGACCTCCATATTGATGGATTTTTATTAACAAAAGATATAGTAGTATAAAAATTGATAGATTATGAAAGTTGATGTTTATAGATAAAAACTTATATACTAATTTATTTTCTTTGATTTTATATTATATAGAAAATACAAAACAAAATTTAAGAGAATAGTACATTTATGATGACTCTACACTAGGTAAACTGTGTTTTATAACAAGTGGCAAATGAATTATAATCATAATTTCTATCAAATTTAAATTTTTTTATATTTAAGAATTTTACTATGAACATTTTATCCAAATAAAAGTAAATAGGCATACCTTTTTATGAGTATTCGTTAATTATGAAATATAAAATTTTAATATTTATGGTGTAACAGTAAAATTATACAGGTATACCTCGCCTTACATCGGTAATTGGTTCCAGGAGAGGCGACGTAAGTCGAAAAACAATGTAAATTGAATTTACTTGTCTCCAAATCTACTTGTCACTAGGCTAAACCATAAATTACCATTCCCGGTTCTGTATTTTATTAATGCATTTTTAATAATATATGGTTAATTTATGGTTAATTTTAAGCTTAGAAATAAATTTTAGTTTTTAATATAGTACAGAAAAAAGTAATCTAAATTTATGAATGCAAGTACTGTAAATACAGTACATACTTGTAAATGTATATATTTTAATATGATTTTATGTGCTTTAAACACTTTTCTAATGATATTATGACTTCAATATTTGTGGCGTACAGATGTAAAGTCGAATAAAATGACTTAAACTTGATTTTTATTTTTCCATATACTTTTTTTGACAAACGCCGTAACTCGAAACGACATAAGTCAAGGTATACCTGTAGTACTAAAACTGCTTAATGGCGATCCACTTATTAAATTTCAACTAACTGCTTTCATATTTCATTTGTCCCTCTTCAGAGTTGATTTCTAGTTTGAATGTTTTGAATTTCTCTGTAGATGTTTTAGATTATTTTGAATTTAGAGGAATTTGAAATATTCAAACCAGAAATCAACTCTGAAGATGGTGAAATGAAATCTGAAAGCACTTGGATGAAAATTTAATAATTGAATCTTCATTAAGCAGTTTTGATGTGTATGTTTATTGTGATGGAATGTAAAAATAAAAATAGATTTTATTTTTTGAGGCAAAATGTTTTGCAAAACTTTATGGCAATTTCTTTTTTAATGTCAAATCTTTCATTACATATGAAGTTAGAATTTTTAGGATCACTGAAATTGAAATATGTTTCCAGAATATAAACTCATATTTGTAAAAATTACCACATCATAAATGAATCAGAAATGAATGATATTTATTCCTCATTTAACCTGTAGTGATACAAAGAAATGATTAAATTTACAAAGCTATCAAACAATATTACATGCCAAAAATCAGTATTTGATAGCAATAAGAGTTTCTACATGTCATGGCATCAAACCAAACAGGTTTTGAATGTCTGCCTAAGGAATAGCATTCCAGATTGCTTCTATCTGAACCCAAAGTTCATCCATATTGGCTGCAGGATGAGCATCACCATAAGTTTCCAACGCATGAAATACCAGACATGTTTAATAGACAACATGTCTGGTGAATGGGCAGGCCAAGGAAGAAGTGATATCTGTTGTGCTGAGAAGAAGTCTAGAACATTCCTAGCAATATTTAGATGGGCATTGTCCTGTTGAAATACAGCTCCAGGAATGCGTTGAAGGAAGAGTACAACTTCAGGCTCCATAACTTCACTGAGGTAGCTGTTGCTGTTGAGATACCTGCAGTTTTGAGCAGCTGAGATTGTCCCATGATATCTGATAGTGTCCCAGATCATCACACTTTGTGATCACCCAGTAAGATGCTGTATAATGCACTGTGGAATATGGTTAATGTATACTCTGCCATCATACTCTAAATTGAAGCATGATTTATCAGAAAAGACAATTAATTAATTCAGCACACCAGTGGTTTTGTTGATGAACCCATTGTAGCCTCGAGTGTTGTGGGTTTGTATTAGGAATCCTGCACAAAGGAATGTTTGCATGCAATCCCTGACACGGCAGACATCAACAAACTGTGGACACAGACAATGGCACACCTGTAGCAGTGCTTCAATGTTCTGCCAACTATTGAAATGACGCTATATGATCTGCAATTGTAGTGTGGATGAGGTGTCTGTTTGCCTGTGCTGACATAACATTTCCTCTTCCAATGCAAGATTTGCAACTTATTTGGTACTCTTCAATCCACTGCTTCCACACTCATATAACTGTCATGGCATTATTCCACACACAAGCTGCAATTTTGCAATAAGAAAATCCCCCTTCAAGTAGTCCGATCATTTGCCCATGTTCAAACTCTGTAACCTGCTTATATGGTGCTCTTTGTCGTTGACAAGGCAAAGTGACTTTTCATGAAACATTTACCAGATTGGTAGATAGTTGTCTGCCACTGGTAAATGTTTATGTGGTACACTACTACAAACTTTCTGCTACTATCCTGTATTTATACAACTAACACAACTGTTCAGAGGGTGCATCTCAGTCCACACATGCACTATCATTCTGATATTTAATCATTTGCATGTCATACCCTGCTTTTCATTTCTTGTAAGTTTCAGTTTATTTGCATGATCCCTTCATGGTGGTGAAATTTTTACAAACATGAGTGTATGTGCAAATCCAAATTAATGTCTATTTTCTATCTAAAGTATTAATTTAAGAAAATATTTTTTTTTTACCTTTGTATTAGGAAAGGAATGAAAAATTTTATTTATTATCCATGTTTCCATATCCATCTGGTGATTTACATCTGGGACATGTTAGAGTATATACAGTTGGTGACGCCTTGGCAAGATTTCACAGCATGAATGGTAAACAGGTACAAAAATCAAATTATTTGATATAGTTTAACAAATTAAATGATTTTTAATGTAAATTAATTTTTAATTATGTTAAATTACATAATTAATAATTAATAACTAAGTTAAACTATATGATTAATAATTTTCAATTATTAATTATGTAATTTAACTTGGACATTGTGTGACTTTGTTATATTGCGATAGAATTGAAACAGAGCTGGAAGGAAAGAAGCAATCCCTGCACCTGTTAGGCACAGAAAGAGACAATTCTTGTACGGTACCTGATGGATGCAGACAGGTGAACTTTGCACTTGCTGCCACAAAAGAGGCTATTCTTATACCTGCAGGCCATGGGGGAGACAATCCTTGTACTGGCCAGGTACAGAGAGATGATTCAAGAACAAAGCAATCTATGGCAAGTGCTTTGTTCTTGTGTTTTGTTAACTTTTTGTGCCTATTTTCTGTTAGGTGCACTCATCATATTAGAGAGCATGGTCATTGTCACTGTAATACCTTTGTATATTGAGAACAAAGTCGTGGACTTCTATTTTCACTTTTCTGGCTCTGTTATAGATAGGAGAGGGAAAATACAGTCGACCCCCCTATAACACTGTTGATACAGTAGAACCTCGAAAACTCGGCTCTCGATAACCCGGCACTCCGGATAACTCGGCCACACCCTGGCAAGGCAAAAAAATCCTTAGTTAATTAATTTTCATTATAGACAGCTTTATAAAAGTATAAAAGCTCTCATAAAGTATTTTTCTGAGGTCTGTCTTATCAGATAAATTACTGTACACAGTGTATTCATTAATTTTCATTTTCATGTAGTAAAGGCTCTATGCCTTCATAAAGGACGTGCTTTTCCTTTGTTTAAGGGTATTTGGGCAGTTTATTCTCTGTTATATTCTCAAGTAAACAATACATACAAGTACAGTACAGTATTTTCTGAGGAAAAAGGCATACTTATCCTTTTTTAACCCCATTCCCGATAACCCGGCATTTTCACAAACTCGGCCACCCTTCGGTCCACATTAGGCCGAGTTTTCGAGGTTCTACTGTAATTCCGTTTTATATGAATTCCATGTTGTACGAGTCACTTAGATTTTACAAATACATGTGCCGGGCTGTGAACGGCTCACATATTTGTAAAATCTAAGTGGCTCGTAAAACATGGAATTCATATAAAATGGAATTATCAACAGTGTTATAGGGGGTCGACTTGTATGGCAATCGGTTAAAAAATGACTCCGCCAAGATTTTTACATGTTTGGACTTAGGGGACCTTGAAGTGTCAAGAAATGCAAAAACATTCGGGGGGTGTCTGTATGTATTGATATTAATGTGTATGTGTGTGTGTTTGCATGTGGCATGATTTTGTTTACCCTCTTTAAAGCTTAATAACTCTTGTACTTTTGAAAATTTTTGAAATTTTGCAGGGAGGTTTGTGTATTAGAAATATCATGCTATTAAATTTTGGTGGTTTTAGGTCAATAGGATGGAGAGAATAAAGGGTGGTCATATGTCATATCTTGAGTAGGGTTGGACTTAATGATAATTTTACTTGTTATTAGCATTTACAATTTTTTATAAAATCCTTCTCTACTTTCAAAATTAAGCTTTTTGCCATTTTATAATAATTAAAAATGTAAACAGTTTTTTAAATGAAATATTATAACAGATAGCACCACCAGAATTTTAAATGTTGCCAGGAAAGTTAATTAATTAATTTATTAAGTGATTTTTGTTGGGTTTTCTACATTTAAATGGACCCACATTACATTTCTGAATGCCTCATCTCAATGGAAAATGGCAAAGTTTAATCAAAATCTATCAAACAGATTTTGAAAATGAACACAATTCTGTAAGCCTCGTAGAAGAAGCTTCACTAATGCTCTGCTCCAATAAAAGAGAAATACAGTCAAACCCTGTTATGATTAGGGTTGCCACCTTTGAAAACTGGCTTTGCTAGCCAACCAGGAAAGAGGGAAGGTAAATGAGAAAATACACTCATTTTTTTATGCTTTTCACAATCAGCATGCCTTGTTAGTGCTTTAATTCCATTGTATTTAACACTAAGTTATGATCAGCAAATGATGCAATGAGCTAAACAAATATCATCATCATCATGAGTTAACCAATTTTTGAATACATTCACATGAAGCCAGATTTTCTTAACTGTACAATTGCATGAATGTTTTTTTCCAAGGAGGAAAAGATTTGCTCATCTTAAAAAATCAATTTTTAAAACTCAAAACAGCAATTGACTTAGTGCAAAAAAGTACTGAATTTTTACTTAGAATCTCATTTGACTATTTAACATATTACAACACCACCTGTAAATCTTAACAAAAACTTTCATAATTAACTTGTAATGATAAAACACCTTTCTCATTATAAGTCAATTTATTGAATATTAAAAATAATTTTATGTGATATTTTTTTAATTGAAATATAATTTTGTTTATATTTTAAACTGTTATATTGACACTTAAACATTTTTACCAACTGCTGACTTTGGTTTAAAATTGTTGGTCAAACTACTCAATGCCAGCTGAGTGGCACCCCTATTTATGCATTATTAGTTATGCAAATTCCATGTTAATGTGAAGTAGACTTGTGTTCCCATGGACAGACATTTCAATTTACTGAGTCAGTTTGTGTGTAGTTCAAAGTCATGAGTCAGTTCAAAGTGTAGTTGAGTACTGTGAATTCAATAACAATTATATTATCTCATTTAATACAAAGCGTACTGCTTCTGGCTTCTCCAAAGTCAGATGAGTTAAAGTGGAAAAACCCACATCATGATCAGGGATATGTTTTTGACTTTAAATCTTGGTTAAAATGTCTGTGATGTTAATGTTGTTGTTATTGTTGGCAATATCATACTAACAATGTTCACTCCAACTCAAAAAATTACACTTTTTCTTACAGTCATTGCTTTGTTTATATTTGTGACATGTGACAAATATAGAATGCTGAACAATTATGTTGTTGTAATTGTTCAGCATTTTTATGTTATAAAAATGCTGAACAATTAGTTAAGACAGTTGACATGTGCATTGGAAACCAGAAGTTAATAGGATTGGGAGATTTTTGATTAAAAATCTGTAAAAATATCATTTGGACTTGGTACCATATTTAAAATAATAAGAAAAAAATACTAAATTCATGTTTTAACATTTTTCTTATTATTTCAGAAATCTATAGTTTTATGAAATAGTTATTATTTTTAAAAGCTCTAATAACAGAAATAATGAAACAACTGAATTACAATATTAAATATGATAATTAGTTCAAAATTAAAAACAAACCATTTCCATTGAAATTATTTTAAATTTGTAATGTTTTATGCATATTCCATTCTCAGATTCTGTTTGGTAGCTAGGTCAGTAGCTAATAATGAGATTGCGGCCGAAGTCTTCATCTCTAAAATGTGAACGTCAAATGTCAAGCACCACTATTTTGTAAGCGGCAATCGACATTTGATGTTCACATTTTAGAGATGAAAACTTCAGCTACAATATCGCTAATGTGTCTAGTTGCTTTTATCATTGTTTTATCAACTCTAACTGATGTGGAAAAATGAATATTGATTCTTTCTTCAAGCCATTGTACCTCAATGAAATGTTTGTTCGAAGAAATACATATCCAAATAAAGTAAAATAGTAAAATAACTGGGAGAAAATTTGGTTTCTGCCATTTGATGATATGATCATTAATTTTTTTTTCTTTTTTGTAAAGTTGGCTTAATACAAAAATTGTTCATATTTCTGTCATAAAAAATAAAATTTATTGATTAGAAGAGTTTGGAAATAACTGAATAAAATAACCAAATTCAGATTCTGTTATAAATAATTGAAAATTTTTTCTATTAATTTGAAATTAGTAAACTATAAATATAAGAAAAAAACATTCTTATTTTTAATTTATTTTAACTTTATGTAATAGAATTATTTTAGTTGGTTCAATTTATTTTGATAAATTATCTATACTTTGCTAACATGTATTTTACTTTTAGGTAATTCATCCTATGGGATGGGATGCATTTGGTTTACCAGCAGAAAATGCTGCTAAAGACAGAAATCAGCAACCAGAAATTTGGACAAGAAAGTACATAATTATTTATTTAGAAATTTGATAATAATTATATTTTAATGTCTCTTTGAAGAAATAAATTTTAGTTATTAAGAAATTTTTATTAACTTTTCAAAATTTTTATATTTAGAAATATTGCAAATATGAAAGAACAGGTACAACAGCTGGGTATTACATATGATTGGAATAGGGTAAATAACTTTTATAAATAAATAGCTAATTGCAAAATTGTTTTGTCTTGAATTAAATAAACTTGTTGAAATTGATTAAATTTTATTATTACAAATTCAGAATCTATAAAATATTTGAATATAAATTATAATTTTCAAATGCAGTTGTACTTGAAAGTTATAACTTATAAAGAATTATAAATGTAAAAGATTTATATAGTAGAATCTCATTTTAATGGATAATGGAACAACAATTTTTTTTCCAGGTCTCACTAAATCAGTGTAATTTTACCTCATTTTAGCAGATCCATAACTTAGAATAATGGATTTTTCTAGCCCCATTTATTGTAAACTTTGTGTTTTTTAACTAACTTTTACTTTATTAACTAAACTTTTTAGTTAATATTTGGGTATTTCCAAGAATTTTTAGAGTTTTATGATACATTTACATTTAGGATACTGTATGTATGGGTGTCAGTTCTTTAATTAAAAGTTGAGGTATGGAATTTTGTGAATGCAGGGTCCTGCTTTCACAAAATGGTGATGCATTGCTTAGAGTTAGAAAAATTTTGATACTTTGGATTATGTAAGAATTCGATTGGTCAACATCCAAGGAAAAAATTTGTTTTCATACAGAGAGCAAGTGCCTTGGCTTGCCTTGCATTAAATTATAAATAATTTTTTCAATATGCTGAGGTATGGAATTCCATACCTGCAAATATGTGAGGTATGGAGTCTTCCATACCTTCCATAGTGGAAATGACACCCCTGAATGTATATACTGTATAATTTTAGAATTGTACAGAGTCAGCAGGCTGATGTGATTGAGGAGGAGTCACCTAGTGAACACATTAATGCTGGTCCAAGTGTAGTTCCAAAATTTAGTGAGGCCATTGAGTCTTTCCAATTTGTGAAGACTTTTCTGATGAGTTTTAACATAAACAACAGGCTATAATATACTGTACAGTACCTGTACATGACATTGCTAACATCGAATTATTGTCGTATTCAATAGGTAGAAAAGTGGCATTGAAACAAACCAAGATGGATGAGTTCTTTTTTAATAAATTGTGAAGTCAAGTGAAATGTTACTGAACAAATGTAATTTGCTTCTTTTTGTGCTTACAATGTATATAGTTTCTGTCAGCTTTGTTGTACACATGTACTGCATAATATACAATCTTATATGTGTTTCTATAAAGAATAGACATTTCAAAAGACTGAATAATTTCAAGTAAATGTATTTCTTATGCATAGGGGATTAAAAATGGAATTTCTTTTTATAAATGGATATTTTTGGGGTGTCTGGGTAATCTGTTCTTCTTGATATAATGGATTCTTGGAAAAATGGAAATTTTCAGTGGCCTGATCGATCCATTAAAACAAGATTCTATTGTATTTCTATTAGTTTTTGTAATTTACTGATTGTAAATTAAATTATTTAGGTTTTTTTTATATCTATGCAAATTACCAGTGCTATGGATAATATAGTAATACTATAACATATTATAATCTTTTATTATTAAAATCATTACATCTTTACAAATCATGAAACAAACTTTGCAGTGCTTTTATATATTTGTGAACAGTTTGCAAAATCTTTCCTTATTTTGATTTAAATTTAAATAGTGTTATTAGAATATATGTGATTTATTAAAATTAATAGCATTTAAATCAAATAAGACTATTGCTAATATTATAAAGTGATGAAAATGTTTTTCATAAATAGCAAAGTAATCTCTTAAAGCTGTCTTTGTGTGATTTCATATATAAGAATTGGAATAACAATTAGAATTGTCCAAGTACACTCCAAATTAAAGTTACTGTATTTATTTGCTTATAAGACGATCTCGCATATAGGATGAGGTGTGACTTTAAAAATCAAAATAAAGAAAATTAGATTTATTAATACAATTCTAATTTTATTTCATTTAATCACAAATAAAATATCAAATGCACTTAAATTCACACATTGACCTGCAGAAATTACTCGCATTTTAAACTTNGGGCATGGTTAAAACTCAAGACAGCGTAAGCACAATTATTCCAGATATTACAGGTTCCGACAAGTAAAGAATTTTTATAGTCATGCCACAAATAAGCTATATATTGATTATTGACCATTTGTGACATGCTATAACGAGCAAAAATTTAAAAAAACTAATAGGTAGGTTTAAAATTAATAAATACAAATGTATTCTGGCAGTGAATGAGTTAATTATGCTTTCTATTTGCAAAACTCCTCAACCTTAACAAAAAATAAGAAAAAAAGTGAATTTTTAAGAAATTTGCGGGATTTCCCGGGATAAGAAAAATTTCCCGGGATATTTCCCGGGTTAAAAAAACAACCGGGATCCCGGAATCCCGTTTCAGAAACCCTAGTGAGCATCCAGTAAAAAATGCAAACAGAGTTCACAAAACTTATTGCAAAAACACAAAGAATCATTCTTTGCTCACATGTATAGGACAACCTATGTTTTTGAAGCAATCAAAAACGAATAAAAACCTTGTCTTATATGCAAGTAAATACGGTATATAAAGTTTTAGTGTAAAATATTTTTGAAGATTTATTTTTCATTATCAATAGATTTTTAAACATTTATTATACAGTTCAAATTGATTTTTTTTAATATTAATTATGAAAAAAATTTCTAAATTTAGTTTAACTAGCAAAATTTAAGTTTTTGATTGTTTTCAAGTAGTTTAAATGTAAAAATTTATAATATGAAATAATTTTTATTTGCTCATTAAGATAAAATAAAATTTTTACAGAATATTATTCTCAAAGTTAATGATATGTATTTCTAATATCAAAGTTAAAGGAAACTAATTTACATATAGTATTCTAAAATTCATAAAATGATTTTTCATTTTGTATAATAATTTCAATTATTTTATCAGGAATTTGCAACTTGTGATCCATCATATTATAAGTGGACTCAGTATTTATTTCTGAAAATGTTTGATAAAGGAATGGCATATAGACAAAAGGCTTGTAAATTATTTTATTATTAATTAATTTAATTAAAAAATTAAAAATAATGATTTCACTTTTATTAATGTTTTGAATTGTAAAATATTTTAATAAAAGTTTGAGTGTTTATTACATATGGAATTGAGTCATTAATATTTTAGGTCATATGCATTTATGTTTATAAATAAAATTTATAAATTACCTTATTAAAACAGATTGATTTATCAGCAAAGGTGGTTAGTTATTTATATACTATTCATTAGATTTGATGTAGTTATACAACATTGTTAAAGTACTGATTTATTTAGTTTTTTGTTATCTGCCTCAGGACAACCTGTCAAGCCAATATATGTTTATATTGTATAGTTCTGATTTACATAAATGCTTTTTGGAAATGGAATTGGATAGTACTAATATTGATCCTTTCTCTCTGAGTTTCTTGATCTATGCAGATGACAAAAAACTAATTTATGGAAGAAGATTAACATATTTTCTGAATATTGCAGAAAGAAAGATCTAAGATTGAATATCAATAAATCAAAAATAATGGTCTTCTATTGACATGATTTTCTTTGAGGGACAAACGAATGGTTTTTGGAGGGTCTTCAAACTGATGTTTTGGATAAGTATAAATATTTAGGAGTATTTATTTGGTATGTCTAGCACATTTAAAAATTATATGGATAGAGTTCTCTCTCAGGCTGTGCAGATTAATAAGAACTTAATATCACTGAGTGTTAAAACGAAAGTCGTTAACAATGTAAATACTGCTTACAAATTATTCACTGTGCACAGTTATATGTATTGCCAATTTGGTCCTTAAATTTTTTAGATAAAATAGAGAAGATTCAACTTAATTTTTTGAGTATATTCAAATAGGATAAATATGTTACAAATTGTCATTAAAGGAAATCTTCCAAACTCAGTATGAAAGTAGAAAGTGTTTAATGCTATCCATAACCCACAATCTTTGGAATATCTTTTTTAATAGAAGTTACACGTTGAAGCTAACCTTAAAAAAAGATAAACAAATTGGCAGGGATTAGTTAGCAGGGATTGTGACTTATGTAGGATTTAAGTTCTCTTTGATAATGGATGGATGAGATTCCTGTTGTTTATATTGGTCATTAATTATTAACTACTTCCAGCAAGAAATTAAATAAATTTCATTTGCAATTTCAAGTCCATACAATTACATTAGGTACAAGTTTTTTTTTTTTAGTTTGTAATGAAAAACAAAATGTGTTAGACCTCCATTAAATTGTATGACATTAGTTAGAATAGGGCATAGATATTTACCCATAATTTCAAATAATTGCTATTACTTGCCTTTGTCTAAATTTTTAATTTGTTGAATGAGTCAAATACAGTATAGTCCTGATTATCCTGGCTAATCATCAGTAATGGAGGCATGAGATAACACAGAAACTAGATAAATCCACAAGTCTGTTTTAAGGCTAATTAATTTTATATAGGAAAATAAAAGTTGGAATTATTTATAGAGAAACTTTCTTTGTTAACTTTAGTAAAGATACTTTAAAAATTTAAATAAATTATTATTGTGTGGTGGTATTTTTACTATCTTGTCTTAAATGAAAATTTTATTTCCATAACTGAAAAATATTTAAATATTAATAATTTAAGATTCATTCACTATATTAATTTGTTGTAAGATTAATTAATTAATCATTTTATCTTGAATGATTAATTAATTAATCTTACAACAAATTAATTAATTAATCTTACAACAAAAACTTTTTAATGATTACATTTCATTAAGTTATCAAATAAATTTGATTTATAAGTTGCATTTTTTTTTTCTTCAAATAAAGTAGAAGAAAAATTTATATGTTTTTCTTGATCTTCTAATAAATAACTTTTAAGTAGCTATTTCTTTTATTTTTCATAATTTATCTTTCTTTCATGTTTTCATAATGACTGTGAGAAAATACTACTACTAATAATGATATTTTTATTTTACTTTATCAATTTTATTTTTTAGAAAAAACAAAGAAATAATTTTAATTCTAAATAAATATTAATGATTAAAAATAATAATCTTACAAGAATAGTTACAATTTTTAAATTGTTTATTTGTAGGAACTTTGATATTTTTAAATTAAAATATAGGCTAATATATATTAAAGAAATGTTAGCTTATATTTATTATTGATTTGATACTTTTGATAATAAAGTTAGACAAAATTTAGATAATAACAATGCAACAAAATATATATTAAATATTAAATTTGACTTTCTGTTAAAATAATATTTGTAAATTGTAATGTTATTTTTTTAAACTAGGCATTAGTAAACTGGGATCCATTAGATCAAACTGTCTTAGCTGATGAGCAGATTGATGAAAATGGTTTATCATGGCGATCTGGAGCAAAAGTTGAAAAAAGATATCTCAGGCAATGGTTTCTTCGAACTACTGCATTTTCCAAAGTAAAGTAAATTTTAATTAATTTATAATAATATATGTATTTGAAAAAAGTAAATTAAATATTTAAAATTTTTTCTTAGTCTCTCTACGATAATTTAGATTGTCTTGATTCTATACATTGGAGCCGTTTGAAAAAAATTCAAAGAAATTGGATTGGTGAATGTAAAGGGTTTATATTTGATTTTGCAGTGACATTTAAAGGAAAAAAGTTAAATGATTTCTTAACTGTTTGGACAGAAAGGCCAGAATTATTATATGGAGTAAGTTATATAACAGTTTCCTCAGAACATCACCTTAATTCCAAAGAATATATTGATAAATCAGCAAAAACTTCATCTGAATATCAGCTTTTAATTAATGCAATTCATCCGTTTACTGGAGAAAGTTTACCAGTATTTGTATCTAATAAGTCTGAATATCCACTTGCTGGGAATTGTCAAATTGGTGAGTTACAATAAAATTTGAATTTTGATTAATCTTATCATAGTTACATAGTAGGATAGGGAAGAATCAGTGTTTTGAAACTTGATGAATTCAAGGATGATTCAGCCTTGCACTCATCAAGTTTCATCACTTATTAAGCCAAGTTCAAATCCAAAACAATCACAAAAATTATTTTATTTGATAA
This sequence comes from Centruroides sculpturatus, assembly GCF_000671375.1. Taxonomy (NCBI): domain Eukaryota; kingdom Metazoa; phylum Arthropoda; class Arachnida; order Scorpiones; family Buthidae; genus Centruroides; species Centruroides sculpturatus. Next base: position 285,239 of record NW_019384625.1, on the reverse strand, counting down.
ACTAACAAGGAGAGCCTACGGCTTTGGGGTAACGGATTTTGATGATCTTTGGTGAAGAACTTGCTTCTCTTGATGACATTTTTTGATTATAAAATAATTTTTCAAAATAAGTTTTACTACACAAATACATCTATTCGTGTCGAAATTTAGAAACGAACTGTTAAAGAGTGAGTGAAAAAAAAATCCGATAGAAAAAATGCTCCTAGTGAGAATTAGATCGTTCACCTTTAGTGATAACAATTAGATGGGAAAGTTGACACATAGGTGTCAAGAATGCGCCGTTATTGTCAACAAAAGTATAAAAATATTAGACTTGGAATAGTAGAAATTAAATTAAAATAAATAAATAATAAGAAATAAATGAATGAGTAAATAAATAAATACATTATAAGTATTTATGAATTAAAAAAAAAATTTTACGCGAGAATCGAACCCGAGAACTCAAGCTTATGAATCAGACTCGTTACCACTCTGCCACAGGACGCTCGAATAGAAATACGTATAATTTATATATAAAGTGCTAACAAAACTTTAAGTTCGATTTTCTCGATTATATTTGAGTATTGCACTTTAGTATTTTACAGGTAGTACACTCACATGGTGTACTACCTGTACACCAAAGATCATCAAAATCCGTTACCCCAAAGCCGTAGGCTCTCCTTGTAAGAATATTTTTTTATATAAGATAATTTAAATTGCTTTTGTAAATCAATATTAATTTGTGAAAATTTAATTTATACTCTGTTTTATTTAATTCTACTCCCTTTTATTTGATCATACTTATTTAAAAATATATAAATAAAAATTATCATTTTAGTTAAATGCTACCAGAAAATTTCAAAACAAAAACCTTGGATTATCCTGGGTTCAAATAGTTTGTTTCTTGGAAATCACAAGAAATAACTTCCAAATGTTTAATGTATCTCTTAACATATTTTCTTTGACATAAAAAATTGTTTAAAACACGCAGTTAAAATATCAAATTGTAACATAAATCATCTTATTTTATTATTGTATGTATGAAATTTTATTTAAATAATTTTTAATAGTTGTGATTAATAACCACTTAATTTTAAAGATATTTTCTAAGGACCTAAATTACTTGATTTAAAATGGCAGACAGTGTATTTACAAAATATAGCAAATACAAAAAATAGAAAATATACTTAAAATTTATATGAAAACCACCAGGAACTAACAAACAAGGTTTGTTAGTTCCTGGTGGTTGGAAGTGAAGATGTTTTGTATTTTCTACTTTAATTAAAATTTATATGAAAACCATCAGGAACTAACAAACCTTGTTTGTTAGTTCCTGGTGGTTGGAGGTGAAGATGTTTTGTATTTTCTACTTTAATTACTGTTTATAAAGAATGCAGAATCAAATCAAAGGTCTTATTTTTTGACTTCAGTCTACTTAAAAATTTATTATTTTCTTTTGCTTATTGAAAAATGAATTTAGTTTTCAATGAGAAAATTCTAGTTTTACTTGAGGAAAACTACTATAGGCAGGAAGTTGTTGAAGAAATTGAAAATGGAAAAATTGCAGGAAATTGAATTGAGAAATGTTTATTTTTTTCTGTTAAATCAGATGCAGAAAAAAGTGAGAATCATTATGTTATCATTTTGGCATACTATTCTCAATTTCTATTTAGCAATATGTTGTCAGATTAAATGCATTCAAAATCAAGACATATTGGTTACATTGAAATGTAAGTTATCTTGGATATATTAGAAAGAGTTTAGCTAATCATCACATTAAGCAGATGAAAAATTTTATTTTATTGCTGAAAGGTTTTTCATTTTTGGTGTTATTTTATTATAAATATTATAGCTTTTTTTTGTAACATTTTATTCCTAAAAAATAAAAAATAAAAATTAAATTGATATGTGGAAAATATAGATTGGAAGAATAAAGATAATGGCCAAAAACTACCATCTGTCACATATGTGACGTACATACAGTACTGTGTGCACACATGAATATGCAATATATATGTATATATAAATTTGTATTTGTTAATTTTTATTTTAGTTGTTAAGAAAATTAATAAATTTTTATTAAACTAAATTTTAGTCCTTAATGGCAAGTTTTTAAGTATGTTGACTTCATATAAGATTAGAAGAAAATAAAACTGCTAAGATTAATAGAAGTCAAGTGTTTTTTTTTTTGGAACTTCTTCATCCTATTATCAGACCAAAATTTTCAAATGAGAAACCTATAAATTTCCATTGAGCATTCTGGAAGAATTAGAATTTTTTAACAGTTTTTTAAAGATGAAACAGAATTTTTGTTTGATTTAAAAACATTGAATGACCTTACAACATTTAAAATTTAATGTTTTTGTAACAGCAATATAGAGTGAAATAGTAAATATAAAAATAAAATAAAATAAGCAATAATAATGATACAGAATAAACTAAAATACAATAAAAACATAGAACAAGGAAAAACGAGGTCGAATAAACCAAAATAATTCAATACAACATCATACAGTATTCTTAAGAGTATTTTTTGTCTTTATTAAAAATTTATAAAAGGATGAAAGTATATTATGGCTAGTAGTCAAGTGTGATACTGTGGATGAAGTGATGAAAGTAATCACACCTCTTGTCCTTCCTTTTCATCTTAGCAGAGGGAGGATGGACATCAGTATAGAAAGTTCTTCTGTCTTTCTGATAGGGAGAAACCTTCTGTTCAATATGAGGATAATAGCTTGGCATACCAGTTGGTCAGTATCTTCTTTGCTAGGCTTGTTGATACTCTCCCTTTCTTTGAGTCATCCTCATGTTACTTTAATCTGCTTGCAAGGATACATTAAGTGTTCCCCTGATAAAAGACTGTATTGTTGTTACCCTTGTTCATGACAGGTATCCTATATATTATACTTTGAAGCTCTTTATGGAAGGGTTCTTTGTCATTTTTAATGAAATCATATATAGTAGGTGCCAGGTCGTTGATATCTTAATCCTCTTTAAAATGCTCGAACACATTTAAATTTGCTGCTTGTCTGTTCTCTGTGGTGGGGAAACTTCAACACCTGACATTATTGGATTTTTCCTTTTTTCTCCTTAGTTTTTAACAAAGAAATGTTTAAATTATTGGTTAACATAAGTGTTTAATATTACATGAAATAAATATGATGTATAAATCTAACATAATTGTTTACACTTAATCTTAAATTGTACTAATTTTTTTTGTGCATTGGACAGTATAGTGATTGTTAATATTGAAATTTTTAATTAATATAAAAATATTTTAGGTATTCCTGGTGAAGTTATGGAAGATCAATTGTTTGCAGATCAGTTTACTTTAAAAAAGATTAAAGTTGTTGATATAACATCTGGAACATTAATAAACTCTGGAGAGGTAATACTGAATAAAACCTTATTTTATTATTTATCTTTGAATTCAGTTTGAATTCATATAAAGAAATAATAATTTAATATTTCAGTTTTGTATTATAAAATTAAATAAGTTCCTTTGACAAATTTGTGAATTTAATTTAAATGTTTTTATTTATATAATATATATAAAATAATATGAATACTATTATTTCATTTGCAGTGTCATAAGACATTTTTACATCTATACAATATTTCTATAAACTGAATAAAGAGAATTAAAATAAGTAAAACAAAAAAGCATAGCTTTCATTTTCAAAAACATGTAATTTACATTTATTTATTATTTTTTTTAATTACTGGTTTTATTTAAATAATAACTAACAACAACACTGAAACCCAATACATTATAAAACTACAAGCCAACCAAAGCTGTATGTCATCGGGCTAGATACTGGTTATAATACAAATAAATTATGAAACAATTGGTATAACTGCCTTCAAATAGTTAACCATATCTCATTCTTAAAGCTTAAGGAATATATATAAAGCAAAATTATGTCAAGTTTTATTTCATTCTTAGTTTTCAGAGATCCTTGAATAGTAGCTGTGGCTACTATTCAAGGATCTCTGAAAACTAGGAAAAAATTGTAAAATTAATAAATACCATAAATTATGGTAGCTAAGCACTATAGTTTATGCAGAAAGATACTAATTGCTATATCAAGTATAATTTATCTATTTTAAAAATCAAACATTCATAAATAAATATTTAAACACTTTATTAATAATGGACATCAAATAGTTCCTGTATTTCATTATATATATATAGTAATAATGCATGTCTTAATTTACAACTGTATTAAAATGTTACAAACATTGTTATAAAAAAGTTTATTTTAATTTAATGAAATTAATTAAAATAATGAGCAATTATTTATTGTGACATTGTCACAATGCCATGCTGCAATTCTGCTCTCTATCTCAAATTAGTACTGTAGTGTCTTGCTCCTGTACATCATACTTTTCCTTTAACATATTGTTAAAGGAAAAGTATGATGTACAGGCTTTTGCTGGTCATCTATTAACTACTTTCAGGGGAAAATTTTTGAATTGAATTAATATGACTTCCAGATTGCATCAGAAGTTTATACATAGTTAATCAGGGCCTCCTGCTTCTAAGGTTTTCATATCTGGTCTTATCTTTCATCTATCTAACTCCATTCTCAAGATTAAGGAAAGATAGAGTGATGACAGTGGGAATTTATAGGTCTACAATTTTTCAAATAGCAGCTCAAAAACTTAAGAGATTGCAGTCATTATATGAGGAGTTTATTTCCATATGAACATAAGTTCATACAGAAATAAGGAACTACAGTAGAAAGAATATACAGTGGTACCTCAGGTTACGAATGCCCCAGCATACGAAATTTTCAGGATACGACATGAAATTCGAACATATTTTTGCTCCACGATACGAACAAAAACTCACCATACGACGTTACATTAGTTCGCATTTTTCATTTGTTTTTCTTACTACAGTTATTTTTTTAAATGTATTACTTGGCTTTAATTTGAGTATGTTTTTCGCGTTGGAACGAATTATTTGGTTTTACATGTAATCGTATGGGAAAAGATGATCCACCTTACGACATTTTCATGATACGATCTCAGTTTCGGAACGGATTAATTTCGTATCCTGAGGTACCACTGTATATCCATTTGTAAACAAACATGAATTAGAGGCTATTTTTCCTATTGTGTATGGGCCAAATGACACAAACTTAATACATAAACAGTACTGCTTGCAATGAATAATATTTTGACATTAGTGCAAATATCATGAATTTGGTGTTCATGTCCATTTGGAAATAAATGCTAAATTTATGATATAACAATAAAATACATTTTTTTTTTTTTCTTCATTTATGTTTTCATTAATTTTTTTTATGCTACTATTTAGTATCACTCAAATAATTCCAAAGCTTGGTAGGTAATCTTATTCAATATAAAAAGTACTTTAATGGAAGTTCATAAATTATATCTATACAGGGGGTCCCAAAAGTCTCCATATGTTGACACAAATCATGCCTACCAGTGGCCAAATAAATAAAACCATTGAACACTGGTAGTTGGTCATTGGTTTGTGCCTGACCAATGGGCTGGTCACCATGCAGTGTTCTTGATTTTCTTCATGTGTCTAACACCTAAACATAATCCAGTTTCCACATAGGAAGTCTTGCTAGAAGTTACCGTATTGACAGATTACCCATGTGTTCCATTGTCTTACTTTGTCAATCCACTGACACAAATCTTAATGCTGACATTTTAATGCTTTGTGAATAAAGTTACATTTCACCTTTGTATGTATGGAAACTTTTGGGACACCTTGTATATAATAAAATTATATCTATATATTACAAAATTTCTTCTATAACGACATTTCTTATTGTAAAAATATTAGCAATAATTGAATAACATAATTGAATGTAACAAAAATATTTTCTACAGAATTACAAATTCAATTAATGTTGTTCGATTTAGTTTGTGTTTAAATATTATATTAATATTTAATAATTAATTATTATTAAATATGTTTAAATATTATGTATGTTTTATGTAGTTTAAATTTCTAAATTAAGGATGTTAGTTGAAATAAAGTCCAAATTTTTTTACTTGTTTTTTCCTATTTAAAAAGAAAAAAAAAATATTTTATTTAATTAGATACATCCAACACACCTTATTGCTGAGAACATATATTTATTACACAAAACTAACGTTTTCGGCTCAATTTATGGGCCATCTTCAGGTTACCGTTGTTCGACTCTAACACAAAATCGAACACGTTCAAAATTAAACCAAATTAGAACATACGTTTAAATTAAACCAATAGAATAAGCATAACCAAACTAAAACAATAAATAATAAAAAACCAAAATAACACAAAAAAATAAAAAATAAAATACGGTGATTGGCCGCAAACACTAAGGAACAATTCCTTATACATCAACCCAGATATCTATTGAGTCACGGCAGACGCATTATTACGCGTGTTACTTCTTATTATGTATTTCCAGGATGACGGTAATACCGTCGCATCTTTATAATTTAAACATCTGTCAGCCAAACTCGCTCTGTAAATTTCGCATTTCTCAGTTATGGATGACAACGTTGGCGAGCGTACTTTTGTAAGAATTTTGGCATCCTCCCATTTAACAACCGAACCATCTGCTTGCGCCATTTTGGATAATGCTGTTGTACACTTGTTTTTTGCGACATCGTATCGGTGCTCCTTAATCCTCACCCCAAGGTTTCTATTAGTGACCCCTACATAGTCCTTATTGATTCCCAACTGGTCATTTTTATAGGGAATTGCATATACTCCTGCCTGTTCATTATCATCAATTCTTTCTTTGTCATTTCTAATCAACCTATACACTGTGGGGGCCCTTTTGCATATAATACTGGCATTTTTGTGCCTCGCTATTTGCTTCATAATCGGGAAGAGACATTTATTATACGTAAACTTTGCGAAGTTACTCCCAGCCTCTGGTTTCTTCTTAGAGCTGCTCCTAGGCTTTACGTACGCTGCTATTAAACGCTCTATAGATCTTGTTTCAAACCCTAACTCTTTTGCAACCTTTTTGATCCTACTCAGCTCATCCATCGTGTCCATTACATTTGAGCAATACAGAAACGCTCTTCTGATTAGCGCCCTAAATGCGGATAGTTTATAAACCATTGGGTCATTAGAATTTGCTGGAATATACATCGGATCATGCGTGGGCTTGATGTACACCTTCGTGCATAAAGTTCCATTCTTAAATTCAATGCTAACATCCAAGAAGTGTAGCTCCTTGTTACTAATTTGCTCCAGGTTAAGTTTTAAGCCATGTTGGTTAGAGTTCACTTGGCCTAAGAATCGTTGTATCATTGCTTCATTCTTCCAAATAATTAGAACATCATCTACATATCTTTTGTACAAGATTATGTATTCATTATAGTTAATAAGCGTCATGCATTCCATTTTTCTCACCACCAACTCACAGAGCAGGCCAGACATCGGGCTGCACATCGGGACTCCTCTTAACTGCTTATAAACTTTACCTTGGAAACTGAAAAATGACTGAAAGCATATCAGGTCAACCATTATCTCTAAATCTTTCTTGTGTTCGTATGCTTTTGGGTGCAACCCACATAACATACATGTTCACTAACTCTTCAAAACATGAGGTAAGATTTATTGATGGAAACATACTCTCGAAATCCATAACGGTCCCAATCTCATTGTCCATTAACGATACGATGTCGCAAAAAACAAATGTGCAACAACATTATCCAAAATGGCGCAAGCGGATGGTTCAGTTGTTAAATGGGAGGATGCCAAAATTCTTGCAAAAGTACGCTCGCCAATGCTGTCATCCATAACTGAGAAATGCGAAATTTACAGAGCGAGTTTGGCTGACAGATGTTTAAATTATAAGGATGCGACAGTGTTACCGTCATCCTGGAAATATATAATAAGAAGTAACACGTATAATAATGTGTCTGCCGTGACTCAATAGGTATCTGGGTTAATGTATAAGGAATTGTTCCTTAGTGTTTACGGCCAATCACCATATTTTATTTTCATTTTTTGTGTTATTTTGGTTTTTTATTATTTATTGTTTTATTTTGGTTTTTTATTATTTATTGTTTTATTTTGGTTATGCTTATTCTATTACTTTAATTTAAACATATGTTCTAATTTGGTTTAATTTTGTACGTGTTTGATTTTGTGTTAGAGTCGAACAACGGTAACCTGAAGATGGCCCATAAATTGAGCCAAAAATGTTAGTTTTGTGAAATAAATATATGTTCTCAGCAATAAGGTGTGTTGGATGTATCTAGTATATTGCTTAAGAAGCTGAGTCTGAGTAAGTGATTTTATTTAACTTTTAGTAAAATGAGCATCACATCCAGTATTTCTAACATTTGTAAGATTCTAATCTGTAATAATCCCATTATTAAGATAACATTATTTTTAATTTAATTAAAATTCTAACTAGATTTATCAACAAATCTTTATAACATATAACAAGTTTTATTTTAGTGATAAAGGTATAATAGCTTTTAGTTCAATTTTTAATGAAAATGTTTTGTTTAAAAATTATAAACAGAATATACATTTAAAGAAGTTTTTTTTTTAAATTTAATATAGTATTTTAATTCTTCATATTTTGCTTCAGTTTCTTCTTTCATCCTGAGGTGGTGAGAGTTTTGGTCAGAGAGATCAACAGTTGCCATCTCTTTCTTTTTTATTTTTTTTCTCAGTACTATTTGAGGCCACTCTCCTTTTTACTTTAGTTAAAAAACAAGTTTTAATTTAAGAATTTGAAATTTTTAATTGCCAAAAATCTAAGGTTAGATTATTCACAGACTATAATTGTACTAATTATCAACAATTCAAATATGTAATATGACATAAAGGTAGGTAGTTAGACCACTACAGTCTTTTGCTGTAGATTAATACAGTAAAATTTATGTAAACTGGAATTGCATGGTATGGAATATTTTATTGGTTTGGCAGGTTTCTGTTTTGAACAGGTTTTTTGACATAAGAAAGTTGCTCCATTCCAAAGAACTTTTCCTGTTTGGGCAGGTTTNAAGTGCAGCTCCTTGTTACTAATTTGCTCCAGGTTAAGTTTTAAGCCATGTTGGTTAGAGTTCACTTGGCATAAGAATCGTTTTATCATTGCGTCATTCTTCCAAATAATTAGAACATCATCTACATATCTTTTATACATGATTATGTATTCATTATAGTTGATAAGCGTCATGCGTTCTATTTTTCTCACCACCAACTCACAGAGCAGGCCAGACATCGGGCTGCCCATCGGGACTCCCCTTAACTGCTTATAAACTTTACCTTGGAAAATGAAAAACGACTGAAAGCATATCAGATCAACCATTATCTCTAAATCTTTCTTGTGTTCGTATGCTTTTGGGTGCAACCCACATAACATGTTCACTAACTCTTCAAAACATGAGGTAAGATTTATTGATGGAAACATACTCTCGAAATCCATAACGGTCCCAATCTCATTGTCCATTAACGATACGATGTCGCAAAAAACAAATGTGCAACAACATTATCCAAAATGGCGCAAGCGGATGGTTCGGTTGTTAAATGGGAGGATGCCAAAATTCTTGCAAAAGTACGCTCGCCAATGCTGTCATCCATAACTGAGAAATGCGAAATTTACAGAGCGAGTTTGGCTGACATATGTTTAAATTATAAGGATGCGACAGTGTTACCGTCATCCTGGAAATATATAATAAGAAGTAACACGTATAATAATGTGTCTGCTGTGACTCAATAGGTATCTGGGTTAATGTATAAGGAATTGTTCCTTAGTGTTTACGGCCAATCACCATATTTTATTTTCATTTTTTGTGTTATTTTGGTTTTTTGTTATTTATTGTTTTATTTTGGTTATGCTTATTCTATTACTTTAATTTAAACATATGTTCTAATTTGGTTTAATTTTGTACGTGTTTGATTTTGTGTTAGAGTCGAACAACGGTAACCTGAAGATGGCCCATAAATTGAGCCAAAAATGTTAGTTTTGTGAAATAAATATATGTTCTCAGCAATAAGGTGTGTTGGATGTATCTAGTATATTGCTTAAGAAGCTGAGTCTGAGTAAGTGATTTTATTTAACTTTTAGTAAAATGAGCATCACATCCAGTATTTCTAACATTTGTAAGATTCTAATCTGTAATAATCCCATTATTAAGATAACATTATTTTTAATTTAATTAAAATTCTAACTAGATTTATCAACAAATCTTTATAACATATAACAAGTTTTATTTTAGTGATAAAGGTATAATAGCTTTTAGTTCAATTTTTAATGAAAATGTTTTGTTTAAAAATTATAAACAGAATATACATTTAAAGAAGTTTTTTTTTTAAATTTAATATAGTATTTTAATTCTTCATATTTTGCTTCAGTTTCTTCTTTCATCCTGAGGTGGTGAGAGTTTTGGTCAGAGAGATCAACAGTTGCCATCTCTTTCTTTTTTATTTTTTTTCTCAGTACTATTTGAGGCCACTCTCCTTTTTACTTTAGTTAAAAAACAAGTTTTAATTTAAGAATTTGAAATTTTTAATTGCCAAAAATCTAAGGTTAGATTATTCACAGACTATAATTGTACTAATTATCAACAATTCAAATATGTAATATGACATAAAGGTAGGTAGTTAGACCACTACAATCTTTTGCTGTAGATTAATACAGTAAAATTTATGTAAACTGGAATTGCATGGTATGGAATATTTTATTGGTTTGGCAGGTTTCTGTTTTGAACAGGTTTTTTGACATAAGAAAGTTGCTCCATTCCAAAGAACTTTTCCTGTTTGGGCAGGTTTCCATTTTATTCACATAATTACCATAAAACCTGTCCAAAACAGGTTTTATGGTAATTAAAATTTAATTTAATTTAAATTAATAAATGAATATAGACTTCTCTGGACAAAAATTAATTTTTAATTTGTTTTAAAATTATTGAATGAAAGTTTTGAGCAAGCAGTAGATATATTGTTAATTATGCCAATATATAATTGATTGATATTTAATCATCAATAAATATTTAAAAATAATAACATTAATGTTGTTTTGTTTTTACAAAACATAACTAAATTTTTACAGTTCACTGGCATGGATTTGGAACATGCAAGGAAAAAAATTTGCCAGACTGCTCAAGAAAAGGGAATAGGTGGTTATCAGTCCAGTGCAAAATTAAGAGACTGGTTGATTTCCAGGCAGCGATATTGGGGTACTCCAATTCCTATCATTCATTGTTCGACATGCAATGTAAGTATGAAATATATTTCACTTCATCATTTGTGTTGTGTACTACTGAAATTATTTAAGAAAAATTATTAGCTATTGTAAAATTTGTATAAAAAATAAAGTTTTCATAAATATTATAGTGTAAGAAAATGGAGTTAATCTTCTAATATCAGCATTAAAAGAATAGGTTTAAATTTATTAGTTTTATATTTTTCTATTTAATGAATTTTTATAAATTCTAATTTTTTTAATTAATAAAATATATGAAATAACACAATTGAATGCAATTTTTTTAATGGAGTGAAATATATTTATTTCATATCATTTATGATAACAGCTAAATCATATATAAATATAAATTGTTCAGTGTATTTTTATATCTGTATTAAATAACTGATTTTTCAGATTGTTCCTGTTCCATATGATGATTTACCTGTTACACTTCCATTTTTGGAAACTCTGCAAACAAATATTTCTCCACTTGCAGCTGTTGAAGATTGGATTAATGTTGAATGTCCCAAGTAAATTAATATATTACAATACATACACATTTAGATATTGAAATTTTGTATTTTTCATATGCATTGACATATTCATATTTCATATCAAAATATAACTTTGATAATATAATCATAATACATATTTCAATTACCAAAATATAAGTTTTGGCGAGTAATATATAATATGTTTTGGACTGTGACAAGTGTGTTGAAATGACAGAAAAGGAAAATGAAAACATAGTTTTTTGTATATTTCTGTTGTTTTTATACTTTTTAAAAATATATTATGATCTCAAATATCACATATACAATAAAATTCATTAACTAAAATTCTTATTCTATTGCCATCTCTCATTTGTTCCAACTAACATTTTTTATTTTTTATATTGCACTTTTTTTACTTAGATGTGGAAAACCAGCAAAAAGGGAAACTGATACAATGGATACCTTTGTAGACAGTGCATGGTACTTTTTAAGATTTCTTGATCCTCAGAATAATAAAGAACCTTTTAATAGTGAAGTTGTTAATTCCCTGTTACCTATAGATTTATATATTGGTGGAATTGAACATGGTAAGAAATATATATCTAAGTTCAATTTTATAACATTATCTGTAAAATACAAAGTAATAAAATATGTTATTGTAAAATGTTATATTAGAATATATATCATAGAGCTGTATATTATTTTATGAATTTTATATTTTTATAAAATTTAATTGTATAAAAATAAATATATTTTCAGCTGATGTTCATCTCTATTATGCAAGATTTTTTAGTCATTTTCTTCATAGTTTGGGATTGTTAAAAGAAAAAGAACCATTTCATCGTGTTTTATGTCAAGGTTATGTAAAGGGTAAAACATATTTTGTTAAAGAAACTGGAAAGTACCTAAAACCAGATGAGATTGATATTGCAGGTATAAAAAAAATTCCTGTTTTTATTACATATAGTTTTTTTATTATACTGTATTTTAAAATTTATAATAAATTTAATAGATTCAGTTGTGAGAGAAAAAGCAACTGGAAAGCTTGTACAAGTTGAATGGGAAAAAATGAGCAAATCAAAATTTAATGGTGTTTCACCAAATGTAAGTTTAATTTTTTATTTTTTCCCTCTTCTTGTTGTAATGAAAAATGAAATTAAAATTTTTATTTTAGGATGTTATAGAACACCATAGTGTTGACACAACTCGACTATGCATGTTGTCATTTGTAGCCCCTGAAACTAATCGTAAATGGGATGATAAAGGCGGGTGAAAAATTTTTAAAAACTTTATTATTAGATAATGAGAGAAGAAACAAACAATTTTTTCCTATTTAAAATAAACTATATAATTATAGAATATTATAAATATTTAATATACAGGGTATTTTTTATTTTGAGACAATGAAATATCTTAATTTGTTCTCATTATTTTAGAAAAAGGTACAGGCAAAAGTTGTAGGGTGTCGTGAGGCAATCAGTTGGTGACCTCAGACGTAACCTTGACCTTCAAGGTCATTTGGAGATCAAGTCTTTTTTTTCAATGGGAACACATGTTTTTGACCTTGGAAATGGAAAGAGCAGGAAATTTTACATTCAGATATACCCTTGATCTTAAGGTCTAGGTCAAAGGTCAAGATTATTTTAANAGACAGGGAGAAGAGAAATGATACTAAAACTTAACTTACATAACATAATAATACTTAAAACAATAACTTAAAAATAACTTAGAAAAGATAAAAAAAATTAGCATTGTTTTATATAGATATATATTTTTAAAATTTTTATTCACTGCTTTTTGCTTTCTTTCCTTCACTTCCACCAGCACTTTCACTGGATACTGATAAAATATCTATCCAAAGAAGTTTGGCTTTGCCTACTTTTTAATTAAAATGTTTCTAAAATTACTTAGGCAAATGTCATTACTCCGAGCAGCAATACGGCCAGTGTGATCCTTTTCGGGATGTTTCTTTTCAATAAAATCAGTCACTTTTTGATAATACCTCAAGATTTCCATTATCGAGCTAGATCCTTCCACGACGAAGCAAACACGCGGACTGAGACCAATGAACAGAAGTGAACAAAAAATGGCGCTGCGAACTAATATAATGTCGTATGATGAGTTTTTGTTCGTATCGTGGAGCAAAAATATGTTCGAATTTCATGTCGTATCCTGAAAATTTCGTATGCTGGGGCGTTCGTATCCTGAGGTACCACTGTACTAATGGGAAACCATACTTTTTATTACTGGAATAGACAGAGAGGTAAAATTTACATTTACATGGAAAGAGTGGAAAATTTCACAATCAGCTATGACCTTGAGTACTCCAAATTTGACCTCAAGGTCATCTCAAACTTGATAATTTTAAGCGCAGCTCTACAAATGCATCAAAGTGGAAAAGCATCATTTTGAACATTTGTTATAAAATTTTCCCCAAAACCAATATTTCAACAATGGTGAGAAGGACTCACCGAAAACATGCACCCTGATAGTGAAAGGCAAGGTGACTAACTGAAAATAAGCACCTTAAAGGGTGCAGAAAACTACTATGTCCACATTGTTACTCCTGGGTAATGCTAAAAGTAGTGAATGCTTTTAAAGATGAAAGTAATAAGTTAGTGAAAAAATGTAAATTTTACCTCCCTGTCTATTCCAGTAATAAAAAGTATGGTTTCCCATTAGTAAAAGCTTTTAATTTTAACTTTAAAATAAACTTGACCTTTGACCTAGACCTTAAGATCAAGGGTATATCTGAATGTAAAATTTCCTGTTCTTTCCATTTCCAGGGTCAAAAATGTGTGTTCCCATTGAAAAAAACAGACTTGACCTCCAAATGACCTTGAAGGTTAATGTCACATCTGAGGTTACCAATTGATTGCCCGCTCGACACTCTATAACTTTTGTCTATACCTTTTTCTAAAATAATGAGATCCAATTAAGATATTAGTTAATATGACGATTTTAGTCTCTGTAATCCAAAATTATTCTTGGTAGACCAATCTCACAGCAATTGCTGTGAGATTGGTCTACCAAGAATAATTTTGGATTACAGAGACTAAAATCGTCATATTAACTAATATACAGCAAACCATATATATATATTTTTTTTTATTAAGATATTTCATTGTCTCAAGATAAAAAATACACCCTGATACTGATATTGTACTGATTATTTTATTTTTTTATCTTTAGTTTTTAAATTTCATTTTATAGTTTTTGAAAATATTTTCTCTATTAAATGATATATAAAATTATGCTATAAAATGAAATATTTAAATTTGAAAGAAATTATAATAAATTTGATATAAAGTTTTTGAATGTAGTTCATTATATGTTTTTACAGAATGAAAATTTATATTAAAATAATAATGAATACCTTAGTGCTAAATACAGTATGAATACTGAATTTAAATCAATTTATTTTTTGTTGTTTTAATAAGAAAATTTTATAATAATTTGATAATTTTAATGTCATCTGTCTAAACTTGAACTAAGGATAATTCAAAACATATTATTATCATAACTTTTTCATTTTTATTGCAGTAGTTCTGATTTAAAACTGTAATAGTTAATTTTGAGGATGTTTTTAACTTAGTTTTAGAGTATTCTTTAAAATTGAATTTATTGAAGGATATAATTTCTCCATATATTAATATAGAAGAATGTGATTCATTTTCTTTCCAGCTAAATACTTATATAATTAAACTTTCAAATATAATATAATTCCCTCAAAAACAATATATTTAATAGACAACGATAACTTTTTAAATTTTGAAAAATTGGGCAATATTATACCATAAATTATTAATACAAGTTTTTATTTATATTAAAACTGAAATTAGCTAAAAGATAGAAGGCAAAAATCAAACTATCAAAATTAAATAGTCTAATTCAATGTTTATTTGTTATAAAAGTCCTATATTAATGATATCTGACCATTTTCAACTTTTGTATTTCAGCATTTTTATATCAATTTTGAGTTTTTTGAATTTTTATTTAGGTTATGAAATTTGAATAAATTTAATCTGTATTTTTGGAGCATAAAAGTTTTGCTCTTTAGCAAAAATGTTAAGTTAGTATTTTTATATATTATTTTAAGATATAGCCCTTACTCTGTTGTACAAATCTAATGTGTTCCTAAAAATGATTTGAATATCAGGAATCAGATATTAAACATTTCAAATTCCAATTACCTTACATAACAAACACTTAATGAGACTTTGAAAGAATGTGTTGGTAAACAGTAATGCAATGAACATGTTTCTGTAGTATCTCACATTAGGAATTGTATAGGGTCTGCATTTTTTAAATATAAAACAGATCACAATGAAAATCTTGTAATGTACTGTGCATTTTATATTAAAATATTACTGTATAAAGATGAACAAATAACAAAAATGAACAATTGAGGTAGTTAATCTACTGTAGTGAACTGCTAAGAATAAGGTTGTAAAATTGTGCTGCAATTTTATAATAAAAGTTACTTAACTAAAAAATCATACATAATACATATACATACATACATGCAATACTACTAAACAAATGAAAACACACTGAAATTATGTTGCTGTCTATTTGTCGTTTTTATAGTAGTGCAATTTTCAAATTTTTTACAAACAAATTCATTATGGTGGGATTATTTAATTTGGATATTGTGATAATTACTAAAGAACATCATTTATTATAGTAGAAATTTGATTATAAGAAGTTTGAATACTGCAGTAGAGCTATAATTTTTATTGTTGATATATTTCTTTAATATTCTTTATTTAATACATTAAACTAAATTTATCATGTTAAAGTCATAAAATGTATGCAGAAATGTTTAGTAAAATGTAATTTTTAATTTTTTTTTTTGTTTTTCGTTGTTTTTAAAAATCAATAAGAATAAAATATCAAATTCTGTTTTATCATAAAATGGCATTTTTCTTTACATTATAATGTCTTAGCTCTCTAAATTACGTTCCATCATTTATTTCTAAAAATACATATCTGTTATAGGTCTTAGAGATGCATTAAGTTGGCAACGAAAACTTTGGTTAACTCTTGAAACATTTGAAAAAATTAAAAATAATACAAATCCTAAAGAATTACCAGAAAATGAATGGAAAAAATGGGAAAACGTTTTATATAAAAACAGAAATGACTGTATTAAAAAGGTAATTTTTTAAAAATTATTGTTTGACAATTATTATTGGTGAATTGTTTTAATTTCATACTGTATTTCTTGGATTTAATAATAATTCAAAATATTCTTACAGGTATATGTGTAAACTTAGTTTCAGTTTGGTGCATTTTAGTTATTAGTTATTACTGATAATATATTATCATGTTACTTATACATTTTAGAAAATAATTTCAGAAAACTTTAAAAATTGCTTCTGTTTGTCTTTTTTTTTCATAAATATATGTCATTTAATTTAATTATGCAGAATATTTTAATTAAGCCTGATTAATACTATCAGCCTAAAAAATAATTTTATTAATTAATTAGCATTTTTAAATGCATCTTATAGATGCATTTAAAGTTATAATTGCATTTAATGTTAATCCTTGTTTAGTCTCTAATATTTCATGCTAAATGATTAATAAAGTAAATTTTGCTATTATACATCAGTTGATAATATTAGTTAGGTTTAGATTCTGTACTACCTTGGACTTAATTTGGTACTTTTTATCCATGAATATCTTTTTTTTCTGATATCAAAATTTTTTAGCATAATTCAGGATACGACAATATCACATTGTACTGTACATTATCCATGTCACACAAAATTTGTTTATATTATTATAGAATCAAATTGTGTGATACAAAGTTACAATAATAATATTTTATATTATTATTGTAACTTTGATATTGTGCAGTGCACAAACTATATTTTTAAATTTCAAATTTTTCTGGTTTTTAAATATTTTCAATTTTTGATATTCTTTTTCAACTGTACCATTTTGTTTTTTCATAAGTCTGCTTTTCCTTAAACATTTTATATTAGTGAATCAGTGAATATGAGCTCCAATATAGCTATATTATATTGGATTTTATTTTTATTTTAAATTTATTGTTAATATTACAAGGCAAGTGGAAATCAGTTCATAGATAATAAAGGACAAATTTAAAGTGAAAAGTTCTCAAAAACAATTAATTAATGTTGGAAATAATTGCAAGTTGTATCCAATTCAGCTCATATGGAATTATTGAAAATTGAGTATAGATTCCAAACATAACAGAATTCTTTATAAGGTCAAAAATTGGTATAATATGGGTCTAAAAATAGGCTTAAAACAGGTCAAAAATATATTTTTTTAATGAAACAAAAGATTTTGGCCAAGTGAAAAATCAGTATGGATTTTTGTTTTTTACAATATTATGCCAAGATTTATTTAATTTGAAGATCAAGAAAGATGTTTCTTGATACATTAACTATGTATGTGACTGGACTATGAAAAGATTATTAATGTATCAAAATGCCAATATTCAAGTTTTGGTGGATTTTGTAGAAAAAGTATAAATGAAATTATCAATGAAATCAATTTCAGGTATCTAGCTATAATTTTTGTATTGCAATTTTTACCCAATTATGACAAATAAAAATATGAAAGAATTAAGAAGTGAACAAGAGTGAAAGAGAGGTATCTCAATTCTCCAAAAATTAACATGGTATTTTTTTTATAGAAAAAAGTTATGACAGTATAGTCAGAAGAGTATCACAAATCAGTCAAATTTGACCTGATGCTACTGTATATAAACTCAAAAAATTTTTTTTTGCTCATTAACCACTTTTTCATATTTAAAGTTTGAATTTAATTGTCAATAAATATAGACTCATTTAGAAGGAAAATGGCAAAATTGTACAAATATGTATATAAGCTGTATTGTAAAAGATTCAAATGTATATGATGAATAACAAAACATGATAAATTTGGAATGTCATATTGGAAAATGAATACCTCAATATCAAAGATATGTCAACTAATCTTAATTTAAAATAATAATTTATAATTTTAGTATTTAAACTCTTAAACCTTAAGTATAAATTTTATAGTAATATTTTCATTTGAACAAGAACTGTAATATTTTGAGCACTGATATTTATTTATTCAATAGTATTGTAAATGAATAATAGTAAATAAAAAATTTTAATTTATTATTTTTATAGGTTACTTTTCATTTTAATACAACATGTCAAATAAGTGTTGGAATATCTAAATTACAAGAATTAACATCAGTGCTTCGGGTAAGTCTTAAAACTTCAAATAAATTATTTTAATTTATTTTCTTTGTGTGATATATAGTTTCTTTCAAAAAAACAAAATTAAACCTACAAAGCTGATTGTTTTTATTAATATTTAATAAATCATATTCATTCACTTGAAGTCAAACTTTTTAATCTGAGAAAAAATAGTCTCTAAAATTGTTTATCTTCAGAATAAAAAGCATTTAAAAATTTTCACTAAAGAAAATTGAATAATAATTGTAACAAAATGCTTTCTCAGTTTATTTAAAAATAATAGGGTATACTTGCAATTTATGTGGTTTTATTTTTATATGTTCTTGTAACATAAATCACAGTAATAAGTAAGATTTATTACTATGATTTGTGATGCGTGATAAAAAAATAAATAAGATTTATGTTCCTAATGTAGAAGACGTGGTTGCTGTATCTTCAAATTCTGTGTGTAGCATCTTTGCAATCCAAACAATAATTTTGGTAGATGATCAAACAGCAATTAGTTAGAAAAACGTTATGGTTTATTTAAAACACTTTTTTAATTCAGATGCATTTTGGGTTGGCTTGTATTCCCAACCCCTTTTCAGTGCTGTTAAAATTACAAAAAACAAGGTGAGTTTTACGACATTGGTAAGTAGGACGTAACAAAAACATGGAATGACAATAACATAAAAAACTTACATGTTATATAATGGTACAGGATAGACTTGTGTGACAATATTTTTATTACATAGTTGTATGACTATTTTCTATAATATGAAAAAAGTAAAGGGCGTGGCTGTTTAACACAACATTTATATGAAAAAATATATAACATAGATTATTAATTTCAAAATATCTATAAACACTTACATTTTTAGATAAAATGTATTATTCCCGATGAAGATGAAACCGAGTAAAAATTGACAACTGGTGTTATCCGGTGTTCACAGAGTAACAGTATACCGACAGGTAATGTTATTTAAACCATTCCTAACATTCCGTACAAGGGGGTGTGCTTTTAAACAATCTTTAATGCGTGGGGATGCTCTCTATTTGTTTATACCATTGGGAGTCTGGTTACTGGTTACTGGTTATAAAGGAAGACGGCTGTCTTTCGACTTAGCCTGAAGGAAGGTGACTTAATGAAGGTGGGGTGGGAGGGAGAGTAGGATGGGTATAGAAGAGAGGATGGGATAGGTTGGGGGTAAGGGATAGCATAGGTTGGAAGTAAAGGTTGGGGTAGGTATGGATCCCAATGCCAACTTACATCGCGAATAATATAAAGTCAGTAGTACAACTGAATACAGAGACCAATCCGGAAGCAGAGTGTTTCCATTGGGGGTCTATTGACATGCCTTCTGAAATATTAATTAAGTTACCTTTAGGGTGTTTTTTGATTTCTATGTGTTCTTTAAATTTCCATTTATATGGGTCTTTTTCTAAATGTAACACTTTTATATTGTTTTTATTAATTTGGCAATTATTGTCACTTGTGTGGAAGTACCAGGGGGAAGTGTTATGTTTTAGGCGGATGGCAGCTTCATGTTCTTTAATTCTTGTTTCTAGTGGCCGACCTGTTTCGCTGATGTAAGTTTTCAGATTTTGACAGTTGCATTCAAGTTTGTAAACAGTTCCTACAGTTTTAAGAATGTTTAGTTTGTTATTATGTTGTTTATTAATGTCATAATGGATACTATGAGATATTTTGTTGGTCAAAGATGGTGCCAAACTGATATTGTCTTTTTTTAGGAACTTATTACAGCCCTCAAAAATGTTTTTTATATATGGGAAGGTTTTGTATTTTTTGTTAGATTTAATACGAAATATAAATTAATTTTCCCAGTATTGTTTTTGCCATGTATTTAATTTCGATTTAGGATAGTCATTAAGTAAAAATTTAGTTTCTAACTCCTTTGTTTTAATTTTTTGCCATTTGTTATCTGATATTCTTGTATATATGTTTTTTAACTCCATGATATAAATATTCTTTTTTATATATTCTGGAACATATGAATAGCAGTTGATAGTTTTATTAACATTACATGGTTTTTTGTATGTTATGAAAGAAAAATAATTAAGTATATTCATGATTGTTATGTCAAGGTAATTTATTTTATTATTGTTTTATTTTTCAATATTGAATTGAATATTTTTGTTAAATTTGTTAACGGTGTTCAGAATAGTATTATCATTTGTTATTCTATTATTGTATATTATTAAGTAGCCGTCCGCATATCTCATTACTAGTTTTATGCCTGGGATATTATTTATTTTTTCATCTATGTTTATCATAGCTAATTCAGCTAATTTTGGCCCCATCTTTGATCCCATACTGATGCCATCTACTTGCCTATAGAAGTCTGCATTAACTTTAAAATAGTTTCTGGTATATGCAAAGTGTATCAGATTAATTAAAGTTTTATCTATATTTAACATAATTAGGCTTTCCTCTATTAATTTTCATTTTATATTTGGGTATATATTTTTTACATCAAGACTGATTAGTTTATCAGTGTTTCCTTTCTGTATTTTCAGTATCCTATTTATAACATCATCAGCGTTTTTTACGGTGTACTTAGAATGATCGATGTCTATTAATTGTTGCTTGATATATTGTTCTAAGTTGTAAAGTATAGAAAATCTAAAATCTACTAAAGGTCTGAATTTTTCTTCATTTTTGTGGGTTTTTAATCTTATGTTTAGTTTGGGGGTTATATTGTTTTTGAAATTAAGGATATAATTTTTATTGTTTTTGCTTATGTTATTATTTAGGTATATGTTTTTAGCCATATTAGTTAGTTCCTTTTTAAT
Source organism: Centruroides sculpturatus (assembly GCF_000671375.1). Classification (NCBI taxonomy): domain Eukaryota; kingdom Metazoa; phylum Arthropoda; class Arachnida; order Scorpiones; family Buthidae; genus Centruroides; species Centruroides sculpturatus. The sequence goes on along the minus strand of NW_019384625.1, from coordinate 263,552 downwards.
ATCTTAGTATGGGTTATTGTTTAATTTAATATAATTTATGTTATTAATCTGTTCAATAGTTTTCTGTTTTAAATTATTATTATCAATAATTATCAGTTGGTCGGTTTTGTCAGCTTTAATTATTGAAAGATTATTTGTTTTAAGGAAATTTATTGTATTTTAAAAAGAATTTATATTTGTTGATTCTATGTTTATTGTTTTATTTTGCATGTGTTAAATTTTGGATGATCATTGTAATTAAATTTCCTTTTTCTTCTTTTTTAATTGTTAAATCTTTTACACTTTTGTCAATATCGGCTATCATGTTTGTTGTTATATCATTGATGGGTAAGTTATATTCTATTCCTAATGCTAGGAAATGTCTTGCATATGTAGGTATTAGTACTTTAGAGTTATTTAGGATTAACTTATTTACCCAAGCATTTTTTTCCTTGGGTGTTGGGTAAGTGAATAACTTGTGTAGTTTCATATCTTTTTTATATTTATAATTATTTGCTATTCCTTTATATGGGTTATCATTATGAATAGATTTATGTAAAACTTTTTTAATTGGTAATTATAGTTCTTCCATTTTTTATGTTTAAATCTAATGATGTATTTTATTATCATTCGTTCAATTTTCCACACAGCATGTTTAGGTATAATGTTTCTGATTGATGTTTTTAACTTCATCGTATTTGGTGTAACGTGTTTGGCATAACATTTTTCTAACTAATTTCTGTTTGATCGTCTACTAAAATTATTGTTTGGATTGCAAAGACGCTACACACAGAACAGAAGATTTATGTTATTATTTTATCAAGTAAAAGTTAAAATAAAATAACATTATACTATTTACAAATAGGGCGATGAGTCAGACTTAGGTGTGGCAAGTAGGATATTTAAATTTAACTCATTATCTGCAAAAGTGAAAACAAAATTAGTAGCTGGTTAATGGCTTTCCTTGTAATATGACAGTTCTAATCAAATAAAAATGAAATTTTATAAGAATATAATTAGGCTAACTATGATATATTGATTAGAATGTTGGGGACAAAAAAATGGACATATTAAGATGTAGGTAGCTTAGATCAGGCATGGCCAGCATATGGCTATGGGCCAGATCTGGCCCGTCTAATGAATTTATGTGGCTCATGATCAATCTTTCAATATTAGGTACTGAAGTCCGAATAGCTTGATGAAAAATTCTGATGCCTAAAACAAAAAAAGGTCAACAACTCACTGCATTTAGAGTTAGGCACTTGAGTTATCTGTTGATTATACCCATTACAAATCTCGTAAGTACAGCATAATGTGTTGATAAAGCATGATAATGTGAAAAATGTATCTGTAATCTCTATCTACAATTTAGTCTCTACGGTGTGACACCACAATGAGATCTCGCACCACCTCAGAATCTTCCTAGGGCAGCCTCAAGTTCGGCCCGTGGAAAAAGTTTTCTTTCCAATTCTGCCCGGGGGCAAAAACTGTTGGCCACCCCTGGCTTAGATGACTAAATAGGGTAATATTGAAAGATAGATTCAGAGCCAGTTTAATTAGAGTATAGTATAGATGTAATGAATGTAGATGATACACTCATGGAAAACAGGCTTTAGATGATTAAATTATACTGTGAAATGAGTGAATAAGAGAGAAGAGAGGTGGGATAAAGTGAACAAGGAGAATCAGAAAATTAGAGCTAAAGTTTATAAATATTTATTATTAAACTTTTCTTGATTATCAATCATTAAAGATTGATAATCAAGAACTGAAAAGTAACTGTTAAATTAAAACATTAGAACTCAAAATTGATTGTCATTTGGCAATTATTTTGTGTTCTGTTCTAAAGTACATTCATAAAAATGCATTTATAACAATGACATAAATTATTATAAATATATATTTAAATATAAATAAAATATTGATACAATTATTACAATATTACGAAGTAGAAAAAATGAACTGAAATTCATACAAATTTTGTACGAAATATGTTTCATTCTCGTCATTTATAATTAGCTAATGCTAGCGCGTGGTGTCACTTAGAAATTTCGTTATCAAATTTATTTTACATTAATCTTATCATAATGTAATTGAAATGTGTATTGGTAAAGATCGATAACTTCATTTTATAGGAATTTGCACTGGATCCTGTTATCTGTCCGTTAAATCCGGTTCTATAACATCAAATAGTCTAAATGTATTTATAAATTACTTCATACCTGTGGGAAATCTGGTGATTCAGTTTCTGGGTAAATAAATCACGATGGTATTCCCTGTAATTATTTCGGGAGAAGATGGCAAAATGTTCTCCGAAATCTTGATGCTGATGAAATTAATGTTTCGTTTATATTCGGATTTAATATCCTTAAACAAATCAAACATAAGGCGTATTTGTTTTTTAGAATAGTGTCAAAATGGCGTCATTTTTACAGTTTTCTTATGAGGAGAAATAATAATGACGTAAAAGTATACACTATTCTGACCACGAATGCTGGTAGTATATTAAATCTCCTTATATAGTTCAATTAGGAAATAGACTATATAAAAACTTCTCGAATTTTACAAGTTATTACACGTGAAAGAGGATTTATACTAATATACAAAAAGTTATTCATTCCTGTCATGCAAATTTGTCTTCCATGCAATTGTCTCCGTAATGGAGCTAAATGGTACAGATTTATCTGTAATTGTGCAAATTATAAGCGCAAATTGGCCGTAAGAGCGATTTAAGGACATTTATATAGTTCACACTGAGCTAAGGTGGCATCAAAAAATTAATTATTCTTTCATGACGTAATTGAATAATTAATTTCAATAGTTTATTATATGTGCATCATATTCGAGAAAATCGTTTAATTGTTTGGTAATATTTTATTAAATTTTTTATAAAATAATAATAATTTAAAAAAAAGATGCCGTGGAATTAGCCTCTTTGCTTACTTCACTAAGAACATTTCACTCCAATCAATTTTATTTGAATAGTAAATCCTTATAAATATATCCTATTTTTGTCAACAAATTATATTTCCATATAGCTACTACGAGAATCGTAATTAATATACAGTATCTAATATCTAATAAAACTATTTAGATTACATTTTCCAGCGTAATTATTTACATAGTTATTTGCTAATGAATTAATTTTTGATTTACGAGTCGACAAAATAGACGAACGTTTTTATTTTTATTTTTTTCGGGAATGATGTGGTAAAATTGAGTTTTTTAATTCTTTCTCCTGTCTTTATCTTAGGCAGGTACTGCAATATCCTGTGAATTATTAGACCTCTTGTAAAACTGTCTTTTATACTGTTAACTGTTTAAGTTGAACTACTATACGAGCGTTACTTTTTGCTTATTGGCAACGGTTACTACTTTGGTGTGTTGAGTTGGCATCTTCTGTTCCTCAGTTTCATTTTAGCTCTTTCCTATCTGTGGGTACTGAACGGATTTTTTTCATGCTTATCGTAGATTTCAGTAAGGCCCACAATGGGACTGCTGGATAGTGAGAGAAGAGTCGGACATATCCGCTCATAAAAAATTCCTTGGGTCGCCCGGATTCAATTCTGAGTCCCCAGACAATTTCGATCTCGTTTGCACTTCTTTTCCTTATAAAACATACTGCTTTTCACATATTATTAAAAAATATGTAGGAACAGTTCAGCACTTTTAATTTCAAAATTTAAACTATATTAAAAAAACATGTTAAAATTTCTATCATTTTTTTTAAATAATTGTTAAGTCAAGTGAGTGGTGCTCATGTAAACCTATTTGCTTTGTTATCATCACTGAATTTCGAGATTGCTTAAGGTTTTACCATTTTACACTTGTTAAAATACAAAAAGCGAATTTCCTAAACCCGTGATAAACTTGTTAAGAAATAAAATTATACTGACAAATGGAAAAAATAATATATCCTAGATGCCATAGTGAAGAGAGGAAGAATGATCCAGACGCATTGATGAAATAAAAAAGTTGGTGTAGTTTGATGTTCCTTCTTACAGAAATAATTCTCAAAATATATTTAATTAATAAATCAGTAAATAGTTACTTGTATTTTATTTACATTATATTATTTATTATTCAGTTTTAGTGCTTATCAATTAAATATGATTTAAAATTTTATTTGTGACTTTTATATAATCAAGTGTATTATTATGTATTTATATCGTTTAGAATAAATTCTATAAAATCTGTTGTATTTAATCAGTTTTTTATAGCACGCTTGCAATTAACAGTAATTTTAAGCTTGGAAACTAGCAATAGAACATCCGCATTTCCATTGGTAAACATCAAAGATCAATATTTGTTAATTTAATTTTTATTCGTTTATTATATTTTTTTATTTCTATAATAATTGTAATATTATTATAAAATTATTTATTGTATTTCGATATTTTCCAACTGTAATCAAATAGTAATTTTTCCGAAACAGAAATATTTTGTGTTGTTCTATAGTGCCTCTAGGAATGGGCGATTCCGCAGTCACAGAAGTAATTCGTTACTATTATTTTCTAACATTGGTGATTTTCATTCACTGAATAGAGGTCACCAAGTAAAACAATTAGGCATTTTTTCGGAATTAAAGAAACACAAAAGTATAAAATAGGGGCGTAAGGAATAAGAGGAGGCCAACCTACTTGTCTGGACTTTGTATAAACTGTCAGTATCAGTCGGAAAAATAAGTTTTCACGCCCCAGTGATAAATATCTAAAAATGACCTTCGTTGATATATTTATGAAATAATTTATTTACAAGTTACTTCAACTGTTCAATGCAAATTTAGTATCTGATGATTATTTTGGACCGAAGGATATCATACCATTGAAAATCTTATATATATGCTCAGATCTTTTTTTTCTGTCCTATGCCTCTATTAAAACGACAGTTTTAATCATATCCATCGTGTATTCGACCAGGCTCACAATGGGGTGATCGAATAGTGAGGAGCCCGACCTATTAGTGAAAGATTGCCTTACAAAAATTCTTGGAGATTGCTTGTCTGAATTCGGTCCTGGATCCACTACAGCGGTAGGTTGACGTCTTAAAAACCTTAGCCATCCAGCTGTTTAGAAATAACGAGCAACATTTGATTAAAATTTTATGTAATGAACATCAATATATGTAGATTCGATACCATATGCCTTTAAATATTTGGTGATTGCTGATGTATTTATAAATTCAAAAGCCTTTTCATAGTCAACAATTGCAATGCGTAGTGGGATTTCGATATATATATATATTCTTGAGAGCATTTATGAAGGGGCAACCGCAAAAGTTCGCTTGCTTCAACATACCAACGATATTAAAATTGAAAAGGGAGTGAGACAAGGGTATACTATCTCCCCAAAACTTTTTACAAATGTGTTAGAAAGTGTTTCAATCAATGAACTGGGAGAATAAAGGTGTACTGATAAATGGAAACCACCTGACACATCTTCGATTTGCTGACGACATAGCCATCATTACAGGTCAGAGCTCCAAAACATGATTCAAGAACTTGCAAACAAAAGTAAAGAAGTTGGTTTAAAGATGAACTTGAACAAGACGAAAATTATGTACAACAGTTTTGTATGTGAAGAAACACTACTAATAGATAACNATGTAATGAACATCAATATATATATATATATATATATATATATTATTTAAGTTGTATTAAGAATATTTCAAAAACTAACACACATAGACCAAAAGTTTGAGACCTTCCATTTGGTTCGTGTATTGTTTTTGTGGAATAATACCTTGTTATGGAATGTTATCTTAGTCTTATTTATTGTTGGGGATAGAGATACTCAGTATCCCCATTCATTTATTATTTAACTTAGATATTTTATTTTCTAGAGTGTATTAGTAAATATTATGTCTAACGCTTCTCTGCAAGTTTAATTTAAATATGAGAAAATGGCTTTCAGTTGTGCTAAGTGAAATATGATTATGTAGTCCAGCGGTGCCAAAACTATGGCATCAGAGTCAAATCAGGCTCACGAGTATATTACTTTTAAATGACAGAAATATACCACTTTTCATATACGAAAATATATGGAAAATACAAAATATTTGTCCCGACTCCCCACAATTTGGCCCGCCCGTCGAAAAGTTTGGACACTGTTGATGTAGTCAATGCATTGTGTATCGTTATTCAAAATTATAACTGCTTTCGTGAAAATAAATCTTATATTTTCAGGAATTTCATTCAATGAATCAGTTTACAAAATATTTTATATTATTTCGAAATAATTTTAAACAATGAAGATATTTTATTACCTTGTGAGATTTGAGAACATGTTTACAATATCACGTAATTAAGGCGGCCGGATCGTCAGCAGTAAAACCCAAGTTCGTGTCCGGATCGGCTTCTGCTTTTTCGATAAATACATAGTTTATCAAAAGAGCCAGAGTAATAATATAGAATAAATATATGTTTTAGTTAAATATAAATTGTTACAAATAGTCAATGAAATTTAATTTATTTGATTTTCAATTAGACACTTTTAATCTTACTTCTGTTTATCAGACTTTAAATCGGATTTCATCAGTTTGTTGGACATTTACGTCTAAAGTCCTTGATAAGGCAAAAATTGTAGGCTATAGTTACACTAATCACAAATAGTTAAATAATAAAGTTCATTAACGATGGACCGGAGGCCACCATAGTTCTTATGGTATGTGGTTATCAACAGCTGAACGACCCTCTTATACTGTATATAACTATGATAATTAAATTAAATTAATTAAAAATATGATTAAAAATTGCAGCCCGGCATTGTAACTATGTCACAATAAATAATTACTTGTTGTATTTAAAAAGCAAATTATATAGTCTATACTTATTTATGAGTAATACGGTATATTTTAAAAATTATAAAAAACTTTTTGCGTAATACCTTCATTACTGTTGTACTTTATCCCATGCAGAAAATTTCTAAACTTAAAAATATTTTCTTTCATTTGTTGAGTAAACCGTAATAATTTAATAAGTCAAACATAAAAATGACTTGCAAAAAAATAATATTACGATTCGATCTTTCTTTCAAATACAATACATTAATCTAGCGTAAAGTGAAAGTATCGCATTTGTAAATTTTAGTTCGTCTATATATATATAAATGAGAATGTTTGTTCGCTATGCACGCCTAGGCTGTTCGACCAATTGCTACAAAACTCGGCAGTTACGTTCACATACTACTAACTTAGATATTGTCGTACATTCCATCCCTAATTATCTATCGAATTTCTATATGCCAATTAATATGTGTCTACATTTGATTTGCTGGCTTTATATGTAGAGCTATTTATTGGCAAAAAATTTAAGAAAATAATAAACTAAATATAATTCATATGAAAAAAAATATAATTTTAAATATATAATAAAATATATTCACTTAATTACTGTGACGATGATACAGCGCTAAATAGATGCGCTATTACACGACATTACTATGACAGATAGCACATAGGACTTGCCTGAGTGGAGAGTATTAGTGTTTTGCCCTTGTACATCACACTTCTGTTAACAATAGCGTTGCGCTGGTTATGTATCTAATTCCATTCAGTGAAAAATGTTTGAATTGAACATCGAAATAACATGATTTGTGGTGCAAACCAGAAGTTCGTATATAGTGTATAGTTAATCTGGTCCTTTTGCTTTTAAGCTATCCATATATGGTCTCGACTTTCATATATCTAACTCCTTTCTCGAGATTAAGGAAGGATAGACAGACAGCCGGACGGATGGATGACAGTGGGAATTTATAGGTCTACAATTTTTTCAAATTGCAGCCCAATAAGTACCTTCCAGTAACTGAATGGATAAAACACCGAACACTGGTAGTCGGTCTTGAGTTCGTGTATGGCCACGTGGAGTTTTCTGGGTTTTCTTCACGCTAGTAACACATAAATATGGACCAGCTTTAAATAAAGTCTTCCTGGGATGCATCCTCTTTGCAGATCGCTCACGTATCTCGTTGCCGTAACCAAAGAAACCAATTTTAGTAATTTTCTATAAACGCGATATTTACGAGGACATACTTAACTACCACGAAACCTGGACATCACGCCCCTCTCCTTCCCTGATCTGATTTCGTCTCCGTTATTAACTCATAAACCCATTTCCCCAAACTTCTTTCACTGATACTGCTTAAGATGTTCTAACGTTCAGCCAATGTACAGTGCGTACAAGGAATTTAAGGAACAAAGTAGAACTCGAAGTTTATTTTGCCGATGTTTATTTTTCCTATTTATTATCATGGTGGCATTGCTTCATTCAAAACTTTTTGTAGTTGTAATCTGTGTAATGTGCACTATATTCACATTGAGTCTTACTGTCAAATCTGCTTCCATTATTTTTATGCCACAACTTTCAAATGTTTTCTTTACTTAGATGCTTTTGCTGAGCTTCACTTTTTCAACCTGGTTTTACCAGTCTTTTACAGGATCACATAAAATTATTTTCGCATTTTTGCAAGATTTATTTATTTAAACAAGTCTTATATGAAGTCTTTCGGACATTAAGGTTAGCAACTTCTATCACAAGTTATCCAAAACGGATCACTTTTCAAATATTAATTAGTATTATATTAGACCAGTATTAATTAGTAATTGTTGACCATCCTCTTTCTCAGGAGGAGTCAACTACTACATTTAGTCGAATTAACTTCAATCCCCTTCCGAAACAGTTCCTTCTTCCTATCCTACCCAGCACTCTGATGGCATTCGAATAGGAAAGTTACATAATAGGAGGTTACCGGCAAGCACATAATATGTTTTAAGTGGTTTTCAAGGGTGCCGAGTTTAAATATTTGATCTGCTCGCAAAATTTGATTGGTTGGCAGATCACCGTTTGATATTCGGCTGTGAATGAAACAGTTTGTTAGAGCCAACATTAGAAAATAAGATCATAAGTTATCTTAAATTTTTTAAGATATCGTATTTTCAATTTCTGTCTACTTGACCAATGGAATTGTGCCATTTTATACCATCCGAGTGTAGCGATAACGTGACAATGGTAGGCTAAAATAACCAAACTCTTTTTATATGGTTTTCACTATAATATTTGTTACATAAATATATATGGTTATATAAGTTATATGTTTATATAATCATTTGTATCAGTATTTGATTATATAACTACAAAGGTTAACTTGAGCAAGAGTTTATCACACGAGGGGTCAATCTAACACATTTAAAAAAATTCTTTATTCCTCTACTGTACACAATTTAAAGAATTTTTAAAATGTGTTAGATTGGTCCCTCGATGTGATAAACTCTTACGTAAGATGACCTTTCCAGTTATATAAATCAAATACTATAATATATTATAGTAGAAAGGTTAGAAGTACGAAAGAATCTAATAATCTTAAAGTTTGTTATTTTTTGCCCGGATAACGCCGGGCTTGCCTGCTAGTATTTCATAAATGAATTGAAAATTTATCAAATTGTTGTTGATTAGGTTCGAATCTTTCATTGCATTGTATTCATTTGGACTTAATGCTAATAAATAAATAAATAAATAAGATAGAAATATCGTTTGAATACAGTCTCAGTTGGACTAGCGAAATTTTTACTCTGTGGACTCGTAGTTCTCAATCGGTCTACAGTTCTGGAGAGCCCAGAAACGAATCTGGACGGGTCAAAAAATCCCAGGAATTTTTCGGAGGTGGTCCTTCCCGAGTATATAGGATCCCTCATCACCCGGCCGCCCCTTGTGGATCTAGTCGATCCTACGATGAGTTTGATTTAAAAAAAGAACACACAGCTTTTATAATTTAAAATATATTCATATATTTTTAATTTTCTACGCGAAATATACCAGGAAAAGTTTTTATATTTTACAATGCGCCTCGAGACAAAACTACTATTAGGCTATAAACTATCTGTGAAATAAAAAGAAGCCAAGCTTTTTCATCGGGCCAGTGAGCAATAGTGTAACAGATAAATAAAATCGTAATTAATGATGTTTATTCATCGCTATACCTTATAGTTTGAACTGGTTTAAAAATTTTTTCAGCACGTAAATTTTCATTATAAATTTTATTTTATTTTAACTTATATATTAATTACATAATTATATTATTAAACATCAATTATAGACTTTTTCATATACTTCCTGATTAATTGTTTTTGTTAATTAAACAATTATTTATTTAGTGAATTTCAAAATATGTTTATGTAAGTTTTTATAAATAATAAGGTCATATTTACTTTGATTAGTATTGTGTTCTCCTATTTCATATCAGAGCAAATAAACAGCATAAAGTCACTCTTGAAAAATAGAATGATTCTCACCAACTAAATACAGAAATAATAAGAAATTTTTATCTAAAATTATAACGTTTTATAACGTATAATGTAGTTTTCTAATGGCCACGCTATAAATAAAAATAAATAATTTTGAAAACTTCTTTTTTTTACAAAAATAAATTATAAGATTATTATGTAATGTTTGTTATTGTTTATTATTTTTCTACACGATAGCGAAATAACAATAAACAGATAAAACATTTTTTTAAAAAAATCACTCAACCTTATAACATTCAAACGTTTTCATGTTCGAAATAAAAGCTAGAATAAATAAGAGTTTCACTTATTATTAATTAAAACTCCAGGACGACAATTATAATTAAAATTCACAAGTTCAGAAGAAACACTAACAAATCTTTTTTGTTGTTGAATTTGTTTTCTTTTAGACGTTGATGCGATAAGAGCCCCGAAATAAAGATCGATACCGTAGTATCGATAATATAGTCTTAGGAAGATCGATAAGGATCGACCCTCCTTAGACTATATTATGCAATCGCGTGGTATGAAAGGGGACGAATTGTGAAGACACTTTAATTTACTTAGAACATCGGGCCTATTTCGGCAATTAATCGAATGCCGACTGCAAACGACACCGGTTCATCATTGTTTCCGTCATTTGTTCCCAAATACACCTAATTCCTCTTGGATCCAGTTGTGGATCCAAGAGGAGGGTTACAGGCTATAGAGATTTAAACCCTCTCCATTGAAACATACGCAAAAAATAAATAAATAAAATAATAATAATAATTACTAAGCATAAACGACATCATCCTAAATCCACCATACTGCGAGAGTTTTTCTACAATAAACAAGAAACATCACAATTACATAAAGCAGTAACTCTGGCAGACTCAAATAACAACCATTAAACTTACATTCGCAACATATGGACACGACACAACATATAAAAAGCAAAGACACCATTAAGCAATCGTGGGTTCGAAAGACAATCCTTGGCAGGCATCCCTAAGATCTGGCCTAGGATTTTGTTGACAAAACTGCGTCAAACAGCTGGTTGGTTCGGGGATGTCTTTTCGGGAAGATGGAAGGGTTCATGATTGTCCTACAGGATCAGGTCATAAATACTAAAAACTACAGAAAACACATACTCAAAGATGCAACACTCACAAATGACACATGCAGAAAATATCACATCGTGCCAGAAACACCAGCGGCAAAATTAAGGCGACAATGAGTCAACGAAAGGCGCGACCAGTCACATCTGTCGACTGTCAAGCTGGAAAGAAAATTTGTAGAAGTAGACATTGATGCTGATCGGTCTTCAAACTATATTAATACTAGTAACAATTACGCTTATTGCATAATTATTAAGGTCAGAAATAAAAATTTGAAAGTAACATATCACTGATATTTCATTAGATAAGCAATACAACTTTCTTTTGTTGGATTGATGTAGATTAGATATCAGCTGTACGTGGAAAAGCATAGTATGTCAAGGACAGCTACTGTGTTTTTCTAGTAATGCAGACTAATTTCGTTAATACAGATGTCTGTATTACAGACACTAGCGAAATGGATTCTGCATACTAGCCTATATATCGGCTGCACAGTATGTCATTTACAAATACTACAGCAGATAGATATACGATATATGGAATCAGTTTTGCTAGTGATATTCGTACTGTGTATCCAGTAATTGCGTCCTCTTCAAAACCGCCTGTAGTTATATTGTTACTAACTTCCTTAGCATTAAAACTATATCATTCGAAACTTAAACAATACAAATTTACCATGTGAAGAGAAAATTTAGTTGAAGACATTTATATGAAATTTAAATTAATTTTTATAGGCTCAGTTATCTTGATTGTTCTTGATTTATCTGGGCAAGGCAGCCATTATACATAATGTTAATTCAATATCCATGTTTTCTTAATTAATCTTTTATCGAGACTCATTTGTGAAGTTTTGCGGCTTTGTGTATTGGCATGGTAATTCATTAAAATATATATATATATATAAATCAATGTTAAATTGTTTATATANACAGACACTAGCGAAATGGATTCTGCATACTAGCCTATATATCGGCTGCACAGTATGTCATTTACAAATACTACAGCAGATAGATATACGATATATGGAATCAGTTTTGCTAGTGATATTCGTACTGTGTATCCAGTAATTGCGTCCTCTTCAAAACCGCCTGTAGCTATATTGTTACTAACTTCCTTAGCATTAAAACTATATCATTCGAAACTTAAACAATACAAATTTACCATGTGAAGAGAAAATTTAGTTGAAGACATTTATATGAAATTTAAATTAATTTTTATAGGCTCAGTTATCTTGATTGTTTTTGATTTATCTGGGCAAGGCAGCCATTATACATAATGTTAATTCAATATCCATGTTTTCTTAATTAATCTTTTATCGAGACTCATTTGTGAAGTTTTGCGGCTTTGTGTATTGGCATGGTAATTCATTAAAATATATATATATATATAAATCAATGTTAAATTGTTTATATATTTTTTGTTTGTTAAGTTTATTCCTTGTCAAGATTAATATTGAATTAAATATAAGAGATATTTGAAGTAAAATATTTGATTTCAAATGAACTTCTAAAACATGACCAATGTTAGGCTAATATAAAGCATTTGTTCCCTGTATGATAAGATATTTATATCATAAAACATAAATATTATATAAGCTAGTTATTATACGTATTATTAGTCGTAATTTTTAAAACAGAGAGTAATAAAATCTCTAGAGATAATTTTATCAATTATTTTACTCGCAAATCTATTTAGAAACAGATTGGATTGATGGGATGAGGCAACGAAACTGGGCGATCTGCCAAGGAAAGAGGTCGTTTTCGAAGAATTTTCATGGGAAACTGCTGTTAAACACGTGAATAAAATCCCGTAAATTCCACGTGGTTAGCTACAACACGTGAAATTTACAGGGTTTTATCCACGTGTTATTTACACGTGTTCAGTTCTTTTATCCACTATGTCACTGATGAGCTTCTCAGGAATGTTCTCAATGCATGACATAAAATAAAAATAGTTTTTCTCTTTTTTTCATTTATCAACAACTTAACCTTCTTTTATATCTTAATATTTTCNAGTATTATGTATGAGAAATAACTTTTTTAATTTTATGTTTGAATGATTGTCAAATAAAACAGGTGTAACTTATCTGACACCCACATTGATTTGATTGTTAAACGGAAGAAATGATAATAATTTTCCACTTCTTTTATGGATTTTTTTACATTACATTTCATCATTTAATTATTGAGAAACCGGATATCTGTGCTTCACAATTGACTGCATCATCAAGATGTTTTCTCCATATAGTATTATGTATGAGAAATAACTTTTTTAATTTTATGTTTGAATGATTGTCAAATAAAACAGGTGTAACTTATCTGACACCCACATTGATTTGATTGTTTAAACAGGAAATATACTCAATTTCCACCTGTATGTCCATTGGATGATCAGATAAGTGTAGAATATTTTACTACAGAATATATTTAATGTTAAATCATATCCAAAATTGTAAATGCAGATATCGCTGATAAATTTACCGTCTTGTAGTTTTCCTCGTTCTTTAACATTTCAATTGATTTCGATTGTTGTATAAAAATAAACCTTTGTATAATCCAAGCAGAACGACGAAAGTTATTGAAACTAGAAAACAGTAATTTTAAAAACTTTATTTTCCTTTATTAGTTATATTATGCAATTAGATAAAGCATACTTCCGGCCTATTTATCTCTGTATTTTCAGCCAACTCTGTCCATCCTTCAGAAATTCGAAACGTAAATAAAATACAGTCGAAAATTTGTATTCGGGCCGTCGAAGAATGGATATTAATACCTTTCAATGGTAAATTCGTTGTTGGTATTCTTATAGCCTTCCATTTTTCATTCAGAATTCGTATTTTCTGTTTTGGTTTTTAATTTTGAAATGATAATACATACAAATTACATTTGTAGACTATTTATTCCTAATTTTCCTGTGAAATATTGGCTTGAACTTAGAACGCATATACTTGATTTACAGTGTGTTTGGAGTTACGGGGTGCACAATATAGCATAAATTTATAAACGAAATACATAGTCTTGGAGATTACGAATGTTTTGTGTGGTGAATACTGACTGACTGCGGGAACAAGACAAAGACAGGGCTTACGACCAGCTCCCCCCGCCTTGAGCTGAAGAGCTGCTGGTAAGTCCAAGCGGCCGTTAAGTAAGGAGTGACTTTATAGTATCCCAAATCATCTCCCTAATTAGTAGTTTTTTTAATCTAAAATATANTTCTGTTCAGTTCAACAATTCTGAACAGAATTTGATTAAATTATCATTATTTAACACAGAAATTAATACAATTGAGAAAATAATTTTTCCAATTGCATTAATAAATAAAATTCCTAATCGAAATTACATTATGTAGCTTCTAAAAGCATCATTAAGTTCAACCTTTTATCAAAAAAAATTAATTCTATTACTTATTTATTACGTGTTAGCAGTTAATTTAATTCATTAACTAGTCTTTCAAGGTAACTTTAGTTATCAAAATACTTAAAAATATAATGTCGCTTCTTAGAAATTCAGAGAATAAACAACTTTAGCTAATTCTTACTTTGACTGAATCACTTAGTTTTAGAATAATGAGAAAACTCTGATATAGGATTGAACAGTACGTATATAAATAGTTAACAAACGCAATCCACGAAGTTTTAAAATAGAATTCAGTAGAAAATCGTACACAGGTTAACTGCTAAAGTTTTTTTTTAAAAAAACCAGTTTTTCCAACCTACTTCAATTCTACTTGACTCTGTATCAAATGGAACCATATTTCCTACGCTTTTTCGTGCATAAAATTATGTTTATTGAATAATGTGTTCAATATTATCTGATGCGAATAATAGAAAACCTTTTTAGCTTTCAATTCAAGCCATATTTAAGGTTAAAATATTACTAGAGTTCGAAGGATGATTACTCATTATAGCAGATGGGCAGTTTATAGATGGTTATAATGAAGAAAACTACCCACAAATAAGCATTACCTTGTAGAAGTGTTCGATTACGTAAATTTTACGTCATAGTTTACGTCATACATCCTTTGAAGTCAAATTGTCTAACGAAGATAATCAGCACAATTGTTATTGATTTCTTTTAATTTATCGAAAGATATATGACTCGAGCGTTTGTTTCGAAAGACAAAAATAAACAAACGACACAGAGGAAGTGAGGAAATACGTATATACATATATAAATAAATACATGAATACAAACACTATACCTATACATATACTGTATATGTATGTATATCACAGTATAACATGTACAGTACAGTACATTTGTATATGTATAATGTTTGAAGCCAATGATGCCATTTAACTACATGTCAATAATTTGAAAATCAAAACTTTAACCAATTCCTTGAATTAATTGTATTTCGAATTTCGTTGGTGCGTGCAGCTTGTTTATCGAAACGAAATTATTATTATTTTTTTTTCTTGAAAAAGATATTTTATATATTTGTAAAAGTATAAAATTATATTACTTTATACGAAAAATATGTAAAAATCCTTTTTTTATATATACAAGATTTGATGTAGCTTTATAATTCTTTGAATATAAAAAATACTTATCTTACGAAATTTTTACATAAAATCACTTTTACGAAAACTTTACTCCTGTCGTAGCATTATTACAGATCTCAACTTTCACCGATTAAATTTCTACAACTGTGACGAATAAATATTAGTCATCGTCTGTTTAAACATTAGATCTATTGGTAAAACTGGAATAACCGTCACTAAATTCTATTTTACTAACTACATTTTTGTTTCTATACTAAGTTTTTCGGGAGTTTTAATATTTTCATTATCCTCGATGGGTTTCTTTTCTACGTTGTTATTTTTGTCTGAACATTTTCTACAACAAGTAACCAACTTCGTAACAAGTAATATAAACCACATGGGTAAACCAGTTACTAATAACTGAGCTACGACTGGTACAGCCGTTAACGCAGCATCCGGTTGAGGTAGAGATAAAAGTAATAAAACGAATGCCACTCCTCCATTTTGAAACGCTGTTTCTATTGCCACAGCAATAATTTGTCTTCGTTCGAGTCTACTCATCCAAGCTGCTAGAGCACCGAAAGTATAACCACCCCACGCGACAGCCAAACCTGCTAAAACGATTTTCCATGTAAACATTAATAAAATATAAAGACTAACGTAACAACCTACTCCGATTCCTAACAAGATGCAAACAATGGTAAAGGGGCGTATTATTTTATCGGAAAAATTGGCCCATTTTGTTTTATATTTCCGAATTAGCATCCCTATTCCAATGGGTAACGTCAATAAAACCAGTGAACCAAATAAATTCAGATATGGTAACGTTACTTTTCCGTTTCTAAATAAACTCGATCCTAATGTAAATATCCATAGAGGCATCATACCTGCAAAACAAAACATAATTTTAAATATGAATTTTTATAATACATTTCTCCTATTGTAGACTACTACTTTTTTCATGCTCACTACTTATACCGAGCTCAACTTGAAAAATGTAACAAATATTCAAGTTTTTGCAAGTTGGCCTGCAATGTGAGATGAATAAGTATTAGCGTTTTAAATACTTTAATTATCTTTATTATAAGCAAAAATATAATTACCTAGAGCTGCTACCGTACTAATAAAAGTCATGGTAACGCTTAAATTCAGATCTCCATTAAATAAAAGTGTCCAGAAATTGCTCATGCTTCCTCCCGGAGAACAACCAAGTGTAAAAAGTCCAAGACGAAGATTTGTATCTTCAAATAATAAATATCCTATCCCGTAAGATGCCTATGGACAAGATGTACAGTACATTAGTCTCTTTTTTAATATAATATATTCGAGTGAATTACAAGTTTCAAGGATTACAAATATAGATTTTTCTATTTAATAAGTCCTTGTGCTAGAAACGCAACTATATTTTGCTTATCGACTTAGAAGAATTATAGAATATACAGATGCACTTATTATAATTCATCTAAATAAAGATGTAAAATGTCTACAATGTATTAATATTGGGCGTAATTAATCATTATCGACGATTTACAATTTATTTATCGCTTCAATTTAGGACATCGAAATTTTCCTCAATGTTGTTAATTGCAATGACACATTTCGATTTTAATTATTTGAACAATATAAATCTTTAAAAGTCTAACTTTCCTCCTGCACAAAACAAGAACGGAACAATAAATACAACTTCCGAAGGTGGTACCGTAGTCCTATTTTAATTTTTCCTGAAGTAAAAAAACACTTTCACTACGTTCTGATCTAAAAATATTTCCTGTTTTTTTCGTAAAACGTGGATTAAATTTTTCATTTTCTATTGAAAAAAAACAGTATTTTGAGCGATTATAAAAATGTATAAACTGTTTTAAAATATAATTTAAAGCATAATTAAGATAATGTAAATAAGGAAATTAAGTAGTGTATATATCCTAATACAGGATAAAAGTTAACTTCATAAAATATGTAATTAAAGCTTACTTTTAAAACTTGATTTTTTTCAAATTGTAAACTGATAAAGGAAAAAATTATTATTTAATTTGAACTGTTCTGCTCATGTTTAACAGTCAATAGGGGAAGTAGTATAGCTCAAACAATTGAACTGAAAAAAGAACAATAGGAAAGTTTTAACGAACGGGATGATTTTTCCTGTAATTATTAATTTTATTATATAAAAATATCATGCAACTCCTTGACAATTTAGCAATAAATCACTGAAATAAATTAATCTATCAAATGCGTCAAGATATTATTGTCAATGTAAAATATATCATCATGGCTTTAAACAATAGATAATTTTAAATTATTTAAATTCCATAATTTCGTTCGAATAGAGCATCAAATTATTAAATGATTTAAAATAATTGGTTAATAATTTGACCATAATTTTAAATCAATGAAATATTTAGATCAATAACTTCCTCAATTTTAAATGAAATAATAATGCAAAATTAGGAAATCACTTACCAAAGGCATGAAGATGAACTGGCAACAGAATCCTATAATTGGTCCCACCGGCTTCTTTAACACTTCCCAAATAGATTTTAAATCTAGTTGACACCCCATATTTATGTAATTAATTGATATAATTAAAGCCATAAGTCCCGTAAATAGGTCAGCTAAGAGGGAAGGACGAGGAGAAACACTCACCAAATAATCATATTTATATATAGTGGTAGGAACCACTTCAACCGCATCGTCTTTTCCGTACCAATCTTTGTTATTTTGATAATTTTTTGTTGTCGCGTTGTCGATACAATCGCCACCGAAAGGATACAAAGTAATATAAACTTTAGAGTAACCTAAAAAGATTCCATTAACAGTAAACGAGTGATTTTTTTCCTCCCCGGAATGCAAACACATCGTCCTCGTTGTATTCCCTATAATTTCTATAATGTTTGTTTTTTCGGGAACGGCGCTTATTCTAACGCTGAGTACCACTTTTTCCATTAATTCGGACGAAGATGTAGACGTAATGTTACTTTCCTTGATCACAAATGTAACTTTAGCACGCTCTCCCTCGACGATGGAGAGTTTATCCGATGGATCGAAAGTAATTACAGGTCGTTGTAATTGCCAATTATCAACAGCACTCGTTGTATCCTCTACAACGTAGCACCACAGAAAAGTCAAATTGATTAACAAAATGAATAGAGACGAGAGTGAAAACATCTTCCGATGCCAACAGTTGAGATCAGTCTGCCAACTTTCGTCACCATCGTACAAGTTTTGATAACGGAACCAATCAACTTTCTGCACGCTGTTGACGCCATGACTCGTTTACTCCGCCTTTTTACTGATAATTTTAATTAACGTAAAATATGTTTTAAACTTTATTTTATAAAATTAAAGCTACTCGATTATATTAAAATCTATTTAAAAATTTAAATATATCTTGTATTCGTGTTAAAGACCTTCGTGTTACGTAATAAGTTTAACCTTGTTGATAATTAACTCGGATTGCAGATAATATTGACTGCGATTTTAATAAATAACTAGTAAAATACTTATTCAGATAAAGATAATGTAAAAAAATACGCCTATCTGTAGCATAATAAAATTATTTCATAATATAAGAAGAAATGCTGTAAACTATTATCTATTTTATTAAAATAATGGAAATTGCAGAGGCTAGTCATGCGTTAACCTAACACTCTGGGGAACCCGGAATCGAATCCGAGCAGTCGAAAAAGCCCACGAATTTTTGGTAATGATCTGTCCAGGATATGTCGTACCTCATCCTTCAATACTGGGTGCTCTATTGTGGTTGACCGAACCCACAATGGGCTTGAAAAGGGCCTTTTTACAACCCAAATTTTTTGTGTTCGAATATATTTTTATAATTATAATTTTAATATTTATATAAAATAAATAAAAATTTTTATAAAATACGAAAATTATTTAGTCTAGTTTTATTATATATTTTTAGAATGTACTTTAAACGAAATTTATTTACATTCTACTCGATACATGTGTATAAATACATATTTAACGAATGAAAACTGGTTGAGACAGAATTAAAATACAATTTAAAATCAGAAATGCTCGAACATTTCTGATAGTAACTAATTTAAGCGGATTTACAAAAAAAAAAATATAATAATTTGAGGAGATACCAATCGATATAAAAAGATATTTAAGTATATTTTAAATATTTTTTTTATCATTGTGACTATGTTAATGACGTCGTATAATGTATAGAAAGTTTGGCAAACGAGAGCTTTCGAAGATAAGGTGCGTGACCTACTTGGAGCGATCTCCATCTTGGGTCAATGGACGACCCTCAAGCTGCATTTTGAAAGTGAATGTGGTTTTTTGAAGGATGAAAAGAATCATTTACTTGTTTCCATTTTTTTCCGTTAAAAAAAAAAATACATTTTTCCTCGTTTGACAGCAGTTCTATACTTATACATTCCGGTATTGATATTACAGATTAAATTCTCGCTTTATCGTTGTTTTGCCTGTATATATAGGTATGTATATGTATATATTTGCAGGTTACTACATTAACATAGATGCCAGGCTAGACTTTATACATTTAGAATGAAGTTGCTGAGATTGTGATAAGAATCGAATTTATCGATTTTTAAGCTATAACTTCATATAAAATCTTGAAGTAATTGTTTTATTATATTTTATTTTATCCACGATTATCATAATTCCAATAGTGAATAAAGCTGGCTTTTTAATGCGGAAATTAATATAATAAACGGAACAAAACTCTGTTGCGTTATTTATCTCTGCCGCCATCTTTCGTAACAAAATATCCATTTTAAATATCTAAAACGAAAATATATGTTAAGGAATTTATCAAAATATCTACAGTTTGATAAATGTTTATAATGTGAATACTAAAATTAGAAAACGCACGATTATATCCGAATGAAAATTTAAAATATATTTCATCTTTATAAAAATCTTTCTAAATATGGAAGAAGGAAATTTCGATTAAAATGTTAAATATATTTTATCCGGTTTTATTTATCTATAGTTATACGGTATTGATCAATGCTTATGTAGGTAGAGATTATTTTAACGTACGTTTTACTAATTAGTAATAATAATTTTATTAATATTTCCAACAAAATTTTCTTTAGTTTTAATTATAATTTCTTGTCCAGATATGCCAAATATCGCCTTTTTTAATGCCAAATTGATGATTGTAAATTAATTTTATATTATAATAATACTTTTTTTTTTTACTTTGTACACTTGAAAGGGTGTTAAACGGAAGAAATGATAATAATTTTCCACTTCTTTTATGGATTTTTTTACATTACATTTCATCATTTAATTATTGAGAAACCGGATATCTGTGCTTCACAATTGACTGCATCATCAAGATGTTTTCTCCATATAGTATTATGTATGAGAAATAACTTTTTTAATTTTATGTTTGAATGATTGTCAAATAAAACAGGTGTAACTTATCTGACACCCACATTGATTTGATTGTTTAAACAGGAAATATACTCAATTTCCACCTGTATGTCCATTGGATGATCAGATAAGTGTAGAATATTTTACTACAGAATATATTTAATGTTAAATCATATCCAAAATTGTAAATGCAGATATCGCTGATAAATTTACCGTCTTGTAGTTTTCCTCGTTCTTTAACATTTCAATTGATTTCGATTGTTGTATAAAAATAAACCTTTGTATAATCCAAGCAGAACGACGAAAGTTATTGAAACTAGAAAACAGTAATTTTAAAAACTTTATTTTCCTTTATTAGTTATATTATGCAATTAGATAAAGCATACTTCCGGCCTATTTATCTCTGTATTTTCAGCCAACTCTGTCCATCCTTCAGAAATTCGAAACGTAAATAAAATACAGTCGAAAATTTGTATTCGGGCCGTCAAAGAATGGATATTAATACCTTTCAATGGTAACTTCGTTGTTGGTATTCTTATAGCCTTCCATTTTTCATTCAGAATTCGTATTTTCTGTTTTGGTTTTTAATTTTGAAATGATAATACATACAAATTACATTTGTAGACTATTTATTCCTAATTTTCCTGTGAAATATTGGCTTGAACTTAGAACGCATATACTTGATTTACAGTGTGTTTGGAGTTACGGGGTGCACAATATAGCATAAATTTATAAACGAAATACATAGTCTTGGAGATTGCGAATGCTTTGTGTGGTGAATACTGACTGACTGCGGGAACAAGACAAAGACAGGGCTTACGACCAGCTCCCCCAGCCTTGAGCTGAAGAGCTGCTCGTAAGTCCAAGCGGCCGTTAAGTAAGGAGTGACTTTATAGTATCCCAAATCATCTCCCTAATTAGTAGCTTTTTAATCTAAAATATGTTGTAGACGAATAGATTTTCTATCGTTTCTATTTGGAACAGGTAAAAATGAAATTTTAAAAAAAAATTTTTTATAAAAGTCAAATGTAATTTTTATTTTGTAGACGTAATTAATTTTATCATCGAAACATACCAAATAAAATAATTGAAATTAAATTAAAATACAGAATACATTTTTGTAAATGTAAGTTACGCATATCCGTGCCTGCTGTACCAATATTTACTTAAGTCTCACTAATAACCAGAAGTTCATCAGTAATAAAAATGTCTATTTATTTAAAACATATATTTTCAAAAAGTTCTTACCAAAATTTCATCAAAATATGTCCTTGGATTATAATTTTCGTAAACCGCAAACCTAATAACTGACGGTTTAGAAACATTTTTCGAAATTATCCTCAGCATATCAGTCTGACTGATATGTGCTTATATACTTAGTCCACTGTACTATAATTGAATAGACTGGCATATTGAAATAGTTTCGTAATCATAAAACTGTGCTTAATATAACTATTTATCAGAATCTTCTCCATTAGAAATGCATTGTTCGAAAATTTCATATTAACATTGCTATATGAATTGGTTTTGATTATAGGCTATACTTTTATAGCACATAAGCTATTCAAATGTCCTCGTGCTTATCGTGTTGTAAAGTTAGTAGGGCTGTACTAAACGAAGAACGGATCCATGGGTGAGTTACATAGGCTTAATTAATTTAAGGCTTTTTTAAAAAACATTTATGACAAATATGGTTTATAAGACCATCCGCATGTCTTACACGTGTTAATGAAAGGAACTTATAATTATACAAATGTTTTTAATTAATTTTTGAGTTGTCTCCTCCCTTTGGGTTCTGGATCTGTGCCAAACCAAACTTTTGACTTCAATATCGTTATTAGACTTGACAATGATATTATTTCGATATACCGATAATCGAATATATTCTAAGAGAGGCTTTGAAATTTACACAGTCACTGAGCTAATGCCAACAGAGAGACTATGTAGTATTTTTATAAAATGCCAACAGCACAGTTGTCTGCTCTTATTAGAATTACACAGGTTATTGACGATTACATCATTAGCAAAGAAAACAAGAAAAGGAAAGGCAGAAAGTTTATATTTACTATTTTGTTATTACCTTGCGTGTACCGATAAGCAAACTATAATTACAACTATTTTTACTCCCTTAGTTTTACAATATATTTCATAGTTTTAATAAATTTTGCATTGATTCTCTTTGAATAGTATTGTGCCGATATAACAAACCTAAACCGAAAAGTTTTTACAATATCGATATCGATATTTTAGATTTTATATACCGAAACTGGTAAAATACCGACTTTAATTAACGACCTACATCATTTTTTACTGTTATTCAAATTATGAGGTGAGAACCAAAGGAGGTTCTATACACAGAGTTTTGTCATTTTATGAACAGTAAAGGCCTAGAGGCAAGTTTTTGGCAAGAAAATTTGATTCTATCTGTAATAGATGGTAACATTTCGAATTCTTCCACTTTAAGATTGCCTATATGTCAGATAGAACCCTTCTGATTTTCATCTCAACTCTACTTTCAACATAACAATTGTCTCCAGATGTCAGATTGTACTAGTGTTAAAAATTCTAGAGGAAATGTTGCAACTCTCGATAGTCACAAACTTGCGTTTAGTCCTCAGTTACATAGCTGATAACGTGTAAACAGGTTGCACTAATGGAGGTATGTGTAAATACATCACTAAAAACGTAATTAAATACACCAAAATTGTTCAAAAACAAAGAGTAAAATTTGCAATTTGATACATAAGTCATCAACTTATCGTTTATTATTATCGATATTTATCATTGTCAACAGATATCGATATTCAACAATGTCGATAAGAATCGGTATTTTTATTCGATAAATCGACATTGAAAAATTTAAAATATGTACACACATATTGTAAACATTTATGATTTCTGTTTGATATATCGATTATCCGTACAGGACGAAAACATTAAGCAGTTTAGGCTTTCGTGATTCTGTTAAGCAGTTTGCCACATCTAAATAATTCGTTCTTGTTATTAAATAAAGTTATGAGTCAACTTTATTTTATAATTAGCAAAATTTAAGCTTAAGATGTAGCATACAAAGCCTTGCAAGACAGTTCAATCCGATTCAATTATAATGTAAAGGCTCGTTTCACATTCGTTTTTACGTTACTATGAACACATTCATTTCGAAATAATAATGAAGTTGCAAGCAAAAAAAGACCATTACATATTTCT
The DNA here is from genome assembly GCF_000671375.1 of Centruroides sculpturatus. Lineage (NCBI taxonomy): Eukaryota > Metazoa > Arthropoda > Arachnida > Scorpiones > Buthidae > Centruroides > Centruroides sculpturatus. Next base: position 239,135 of record NW_019384625.1, on the reverse strand, counting down.
AAACATTATAAAATATGTAATTGATATTAACATAAAATAAACATATTTTGAATTAAATTAAATAATATTTGAAATATGTAAAGTATTTTTTAAAATATTTAATTATAAACGAGCCCTATTTAAAATGAACTAAATTTTTCATTCGTAGTTCTTTAATTAAACAAGCCTGTTACATATCATTACTGTTATTTAGACAATTTTTTTCGGCTAACTTTTTATAAAAATACAGATAATATATGTCGAATTTTTAGAATTTTATTTATATGCGATTTTACAAATCGATTTAAAGCTCTAGACAATTTCGTAATTTGCCTAGGCCTTAATTAAGTCCTATCTTGGATTTTTATACACTAATATTACAGATTAAGTCTTACCTTGGATTTTTATATACTAACATAATGGGCCGATTACAGAGGCAAGGGTTCAGTAACGCAGCGCATGTCTTTATAATATATAAATACAAATAAATAAATAATATATAACTTGTGATAGACTTAATTGCATATGTATTATAAAACTGAAAAGCTATTTTGTTTGCAGTTATTATTTGAAGAAATATTATATAAATTGAAAACTTTAGAGACTAATGGTGCAGGAAAAAAAGTAACAACAATCCTTCCAAATAAAATCTTATGAGATTGTGGCATTTGGCAAATCAAAAAGTTTTAGGTAAATATTAAGTTATTATCACTTACATATTTTTTCTTATTTTAATAACTATAATCTAGTTTTGATATTCTCGGGAAAATTGCAGATAGATTTAGTTTGTGGAAATGTAGCGCACACTATGAGATTTCAGCCACAATTGCTACTATTTGTTAATTGAAAGACTTTATTTAATGGCCACCAAATCATTAATATCCTAAAACTTCAGGAGCTTTTGAAGTAAAACACTTTCTAGGAATTGTAGGAGCCATTGATGAAACATATCACTTATGTAAACCTCCAAAACATAGTCTATAGAGATCCATTTATTCAGGGGGATTCATCTGTGATTCTACAAGCTGTCTGCATTTGTGATAATATATTTGTGTGATAATATGTATTTGTAGATTGTGCAGGATACACGTGTGCTTTGGGTCAGTCTTCTTCGATGAAAATTGTTAGAAGATTTTTCATTTATACCATCGGAGTACTATTTTTTTTTGGTGATTCTGCTTATCCTTGCAGAACCAATTTATTAACTCCATTTAGAGATAACGAGCATTTATCTCCAGAGCAGAAACATTATAATTTCTCTCATAGTTCTACTCCTGTGGCAATTGAACATTCATTTGATATTTTGATGCCAAAATTTTGCTGCCTTAAATATGTTGATAAAACACGTGTAGCTATAGTTCCAAATGTCATTATTGCTTGCTACTGTTTGCATAACCACGTTAGGAAGACTGATTGGAAGTCGTGTAATTATGATGATAATGATGACAGAAATGAAAACAGAGTAAATTACTTCTCAAGCTATAAACGAAAATGGTACTACTTTTAAAGGAAAAAGGAAAATGATTATGAAAGAGTTATTACATAAATTTACCCTTATTTGTTCATTTCAAATGAAAATTAAGCTTTAAAGTATTGTAATAAGTAGACTACTACAAATACGAAACTTTCATAATGGTATTAAAATTTCTATCTCATTAATAACATCTAAAAATACGAATTTCATCCATTCTTGATCAAATTTTACGCGACGACAAAGGAAACTAAATAGCGATTTTCATTTTCGATAGAGAAAATCACTAGTTTAGGAAGTTGTTTAAAAACCAGTTTCTAATCGCTATCTAAATCGAGATCTTCAAGAAACGTCGTTCTTGCAATGCGTTTTTTTTTTTCGTGATTTTAACGAAATCACGAATCACAAAAAGAAAAAAATATGCAGTCGATATCTAGAACCCCTCTCTGCAATTCACCAATCTTCCTTCTTACGTTCATAAGTATAAATCTGTAATGAAAATTAAAGATAGATATGAACATAATGCATACTCCATTTATATTCTAAACTAAATTTTTTACATAAAAATCTATCAGGAAATTAAGCTTACAGAATTTTGTTCATATACATTAGTAGGCCTATACATAAAAGTTTGACATCTTGTGTGGCGACAGCTTTGGCGATAAACCCCAAAGTCGCCACAAGGGGGAACCCCTGACCTGACCTATGACATCACACACATTCTTGTTGGATTTTGACCTCTCCAGACGTGTGTAGTAACACCTCGTGTATTAACCTGTACAGTCGCGCCATAATTCATATATAGAATAAATGATAATCTTTTATTGTATGTGGCCCTGTTTGTAATGAGTAATTTCACACGAACTGGTGCCCACATCTTGTATGAAATTTGTTATATTTTTCTAACATAAATACTATTTAAATAACTAATTCTATATGCTATACTTATAAATGAAACTAACGTTTCAAAAATTAACATGTTTTATTAAGATGGCAATGATTTCTACATTAAACACCGTATCGCATTCAATCGGAAAAACACGATTTCTTCTTTACAAATGAGACCTGTAAAATAGATCTCATTCTAAGTAATTAATTATACGACTACGGAAAATAATGGAGATACCAAAATATAAATCTATTAAAGTGTACAACAATGTTTGAACGAATCATTTTGAACCCAAAGTTAAGATCTACTGAGTGCGGTAGTCCGGTTTAACGTTTGTTTTAAAGTTCCTCTATAAATGAAGCTAGAATCTGGGATGTGCATTTTAAATGTACCCAAAATTAAGTTGGCACAAAATGAAATCTTGTGGAAATTATCCCAACAATTATGAAAAAATAGAGAAAATTCTCTCATAGAAATCAGTAAACATACATCAAATATACAAAGTAAACTCAATTTACGAACGTACAGTACCTTATTCTTGTAAACATCTCATAAATAGGAACGAACTTTTTCCATTATTTCTTATGGTATAAATTCTTATGGTTCGTTGTCTACCTTAAAACTCGAACCTCTCACTTCTTCCTGCTTCCCTACAAACTTCCAAACCCTTTGATAGATCTGGACCAAATTCCGCGTAATTATTCTCTGGAAACACGACTACCATAAAACTCGAACCCCTCATTCCTACTCTTTGATTTCATCTCCTACCCCCAAACTCCCAAACGTTTTGAGTTACCTGGACAAATTTTGCATAGTTAGTCTCTACAATCCTCCAAAAAACTCGGACTTTCACTCCTTCCCCGATCTCATCCCCGCAAATTACCAAACCCTTTGACTGATTTGCATCAAATTTTCCATAGTTATAACTCTGCCACTCTGTGGAATCATACTCTACCCTATATCGAGGACTACTCAACCTCCTCCCTGAGTTTCTGGCAATGCTGGTCATTCTTTGCTAGTATATAGATAAAGAGGAACTGATACTAAATAAGAGAAGTGAATAATAGGATGGAAACGGATACATAAGTTATATACATTTATTTATTTAATTGTAACAAAAAAAGTTAGTTAAGACAATAAATAAGCATAAAACAAGTAAAATAGAGAAAAAAAAATATATTTTTTTCTTAATTAATGAAATTTTAATCACCGACAGAAGGGTTTGTAGTTAATGTTGAGATAAAATTTACTAAAGTGTACTACAACAATGTTTGAACGAATAGCACTGCCCCTAGTGAACAAATGCACAGTACTGTATGTGTTATTCAGTAAAGCAGCTTTAATTACGCAGAATAAGCAATTACTTTATGCTTTACTATTTTTATGATTTCCATTATCTTGTCAAACATTATATCATAATTTCGGTTCGTTCCATTACCGATATATCGGTCCCACTGTTTATAAAACTATAAATAACTTTACACCAAAATAAATAAGCCAAATCTAAGGAAAAATAATCATAGCAAAGTTCTGTATATATTCCATTGACGATCAAAGCCATATAATCACATTAATTATGGTCTTAGTGTGTTTAATCTTTTCTCAAATAGCTTTTGCAACATTAGTAGTTTTCTGTTCTATAATTGGGCGATTTCGTATAGGCTCTATGTAGGCCTGTATGTAATAACAGGCACAACATAACAACTGTTTATACAACATAACAACTGTTTAGTTTCATTAATCATAAATTTTATTGTAAAAAAGACAGTCTATTGGGCAATAACGTAACATATTTTTTTTTATTTTATCGTTTTATTGGTTGATATTACACATAGAACTTCCGTCACATGTGGATTTTCTGTAGAAGATTTAATTGTAATGACAAATTCTGTTTTTACCTTTTTATGGCTGTTTGTGTGCGTATTACGTTGACATCTAAAGCCTACCTGCTTAAAAACAAATAATAATAGTTTATAGATTGTAAATAAGATAATTTATTGAACAAAATTTCAAAAGAAAATAATATTAAAATATGTTTTAAATGTAACCCTGCTTATAACTACTTAACGTCATAAACTTATTAACTAATTATGAAATAGAAAACTATACAGTAGAAAAAGAATATTAGTTTAATTACTATTCAAAAGATGGCAGCATATGTCTTTAGCGTTGCGAATTGTGATTATATTTTTTGTTAAACAACACGCAACTTCCTATAGAGAGGAACAATAGAAGCATTCTGCATGATTAAATTAAACATACAGAAGCATAACAAAATCTTAAAGATTGTGATAAGCCGAAACTTATTTTTACATTTATAAACAACTTTAAATAAGTTATTTTAGTAATAAAGATAGCTTGAGATAGGTTTACAGTAAATTTTTAATAGACATTATTTTTAATATAGACAAGGAGTCAAAATTATTATAAGAAATGATATAATTGTCATAAAAAATTGAAGTGATATTCTTCCTTATTTTCGCGTTTTGATATTATTTTTCTTGCACAATTGATACGAATTTGCAAAAAAAAGGAAATAATTTTTAACTGAATTAAACAGTTTTTCTGAGATTTGTTTTTCAATTTTATTTTTCTTAAATTATTGATATAATTATTAATATAAATGCAGATATAACCATAACATATTTTTTTATTTTATTGATTAACTTAGGAATCTTTTTGATAGGGTTGTACAAACAATCGGTTCCTATCAATTGACAATGCAATTGACATGCATATTTATATAAATAATATTGTTAAACAATTAATTATAATTAGATTATATTTTTTTCAATATAACATTTTAATACAGCAATCTGAATAGTTCACCACCCTTTCCACTCTGCAGGCACTAAGAGGGCCCATCTTAGCCACGATAGTTATAGAATTTTTTTATATCCATTGTGGCCAGTCCCAAAATGGGAGCGACCGGGTCTTACCGCCCATGAAAAATTTCTCACCTTGTCTAAAAACCATAACTTTTGTTTATTTTAATTCACACTAATTAAATTAGTTACAATAGTCTGCAAATCTATTAAACTTCAGTGAAAAATGAATTTTACAATAGTGAATTAACACAGTATAATCTGCATAACAAAAAACTCTGTTGAAGTTTATCTAGTGTACCAATTTTCAAGATGTTTTCATAAAAATATTTGATTAAATTCTATATAATCTGTTGGAAATATGTTAAATAGTAATGGCTTTAAAATAATTTGAAAAGTTCCTCTATTTATCTCAATGGCAGAAGAAAATAAATTTTTATTTTTTAATTAAGTATACTGTAGTTATTCTCAAAAATAGATTTAAATCTAAATTAATAAGACAAATCCATACAAAACATTTATGGATACGTATGATAAACTTCGCATACTTTGTTCAAATCGAAGAATGCTACACTCGAATTATCTATGTGTGTGAACACAATTATAACTTTTTCACAGAAACAAACATTTAATTTATTAATATTTCTGTCTAAAATATCATTTTGATCATCTAAGCTTAACTCTAGCTGAGCTGATTATTGTTTTTATATTTAAATTTTAGTATTTTATATTGAGTCTATTTGAAAATTATCTTCTATATTAGAATATTTAATACTGATTCAAATTACTATTAAATACTAATACTATTCAGTAAAAACAACAACTAATGCATTAAATAAACTGAAATAAATACCTCTATATAGAAATAACTACTAAAAACCTAATTACCTTATATATATATTTATTATTATTGTAAAAAGTTCTTTGACCCGATGTTTCAATGCCATATTTTAATTATTTTCGGAAAACGCCTTTCAGCAATTCCCAAAAGCAAAATCCGCTAACACCCAAAATACTTGGGTGTTAGCGGATCATTCGATCATTGACCTTTACGAAAATAATCACAAACTTTTGTTTATTTTAATTATCCCGTCTTACTTAATAAATTCAAAGCTCGGGGAACCAAAGCCCTCACCGAATTTCGGTAGAAACCCACTGTCAATAAAAATGACGGCCGGAAAACCGAGACGATTTTAAAGTGTCAACTATTAGTATTCGAGGAATGAGACATTGAAAATTCTAGTATACTGGACTGTTTGCTAACTCGCAACTATCCACATTCAGCATAAATAGTCATAACAAACCGAAAGATTATTTTGAAATTATTTATATTAAAATTAGTATTACTTGTTAATTATTAGGTAAATCATCCTGAATATTTTTCTAATATTTTCTTTCTCTTGGTTAAATTATTGCAAAGAAAACCTGAGTATGTCGATAATATTTTTAAAATTAATTAAACTAACAAGTAAGTTGTAGACTATTGTGGGATAAAAAATGATGTTTCAGTATGATTAATAGTACAGGTGCGAGCAGAATTACATCACAATAACCATTCGATGATAGACGTTCGATCACGATCGCTTGTCAGCGATCGTGAGATCGTGATCGAACGTCTATCATGGAACTGTATTTCTTGACCCGGAAACTGCTAGTTTAGCACATTTTCTCCGGTATCCAGATGTTTTGGCCATTTCGCCGGGTCAAATAGTTTTTAAAGAAAAGGCTTTCGTAATTCCCACAGGGCGGAAAGAGTAAAAAGCTTTTTCTATAATCCCTACAGTATAAAGTAATTTTTCCTTCACATAAAATTAGTTCTAGAGAGAGAGATTGGAGAAAACAGTAGTAAAATATTTTGGATTTATTCAAAATTCATTTTTCAGAAATAAAAATGTCTCAGAATTAGCCTAATAGGCAGAAACTTTACATCACGATCAGTCGTGATTGAGCTGAGTTCTGAATAAATCAGAAAGTGTTTTGTCTATGATCGAAATTTAAAGCAAATGCACGACCACTAAACATGACTCTTGCCATTATGTACAGTACAACTCGGCAAGGCCTTTGTCATGCCGACCGAAACCGGAATTTTAAAATTCGATCTATGGGCTGAGATATTCGAGGTCAAGGTTTACCATATAAAGCCTATGGGCCGATTGCTGGTCGTACAGCTACATATCAGTCGAGTTGCCGTTTCCTGTTAATTTACATTGATCTCTACAAGAATTTTTATTTTTACTTTTACGACGGGCCTGTGATCGCACACGCCCCTGTTTTAATCTGTTTCTGAAGTTGGTAGGCCGCTGGCTGTTAACATATAGTGTTTAAACGTTTCTTGACTTTTTTTCGGTTATGACGTTCAGACGTTGAACATGCATGTCCTCCCCGAATCTGCGCGTTTCAAACTGTTTTAGACAAAACGATAGAAGCATGTCACCATATTTGTGTTTTCGTGTGAAGCCGAAACAGAAAAACCAGCGATTTCGGCGACTTTCGACCCCTAATTTTACTGTTGTAAAATGTAAAAAAAAAAAAAAATTTTAAAACGTATTTTTTGTACTTTACAGTAGTATCTAAAGAAATTTCTTAGAAAACGTACACTTCGATCAATTTAGATATCAAAATATACAAGTATTCGCCTATAAAGGCCATTTCACACCAAAATTTTATGCGTATTGCACGTGACGTGNGAGTATGTCGAAAATATTTTTAAAATTAATTAAACTAACAAGTAAGTTGTAGACTATTGTGGGATAAAAAATGATGTTTCAGTATGATTAATAGTACAGGTGCGAGCAGAATTACATCACAATAACCATTCGATGATAGACGTTCGATCACGATCTCACGATCGCTTGTCAGCGATCGTGAGATCGTGAGATCAGCTTGTCAAGCGATCGCTTGTCAGCGATCGTGAGATCGTGATCGAACGTCTATCATGGAACTGTATTTCTTGACCCGGAAACTGCTAGTTTAGCACATTTTCTCCGGTATCCAGATGTTTTGGCCATTTCGCCGGGTCAAATAGATTTTAAAGAAAAGGCTTTCGTAGTTCCCACAGGGCGGAAAGAGTAAAAAGCTTTTTCTATAATCCCTACAGTATAAAGTAATTTTTCCTTCACATAAAATTAGTTCTAGAGAGAGAGATTGGAGAAAACAGTAGTAAAATATTTTGGATTTATTCAAAATTCATTTTTCAGAAATAAAAATGTCTCAGAATTAGCCTAATAGGCAGAAACTTTACATCACGATCAGTCGTGATTGAGCTGAGTTCTGAATAAATCAGAAAGTGTTTTGTCTATGATCGAAATTTAAAGCAAATGCACGACCACTAAACATGACTCTTGCCATTATGTACAGTACAACTCGGCAAGGCCTTTGTCATGCCGACCGAAACCGGAATTTTAAAATTCGATCTATGGGCTGAGATATTCGAGGTCAAGGTTTACCATATAAAGCCTATGGGCCGATTGCTGGTAGTATGCTACATATCAGTCGAGTTTCCGTTTTCTGTTAATTTACATTGATCTCTACAAGAATTTTTATTTTTACTTTTACGACGGGCGTTTAACATGCACGACCTGTGATCGCACACGCCCCTGTTTTAATCTGTTTCTGAAGTTGGTAGGCCGCTGGCTGTTAACATATGGTGTTTAAACATTTCTTGACTTTTTTTCGGTTATGACGTTCAGACGTTGAACATGCATGTCCTCCCCGAATCTGCGTGTTTCAAACTGTTTTAGACAAAACGATAGAAGCATGTCACCACATTTGTGTTTTCGTGTGAAGCCGAAACAGAAAAACCAGCGATTTCGGCGACTTCGATCCAAATTTTACTGTTGTAAAATGTAAAAAACAAAAAATACTAAAACGTATTTTTTGTACTTTACAGTAGTATCTAAAGAAATTTCTTAGAAAACGTACACTTCGATCAATTTAGATATCAAAATATATTCGCCTATAAAGGCCATTTCACACCAAAATTTTATACGTATTGCACGTGACGTGCTATATACTTTCAGAAAATAGATTTTACAATTTAAACGAATATTTTCATATGGCCTAGAAAGCCGTATTCTTTATATAACCCCTCCAGACTAGGTATGTTTTTGATATTACCCAACAAAAATTACGAAGCATGGCGCAATACTCGACTGACTTTGCATTTGTAAAACCACATCTTAAACTTTGTATTATATAAGTTATATTAATATTTGTTTCGAGCAGCTGGCATGCTATGAGAATCGAAATTATGCAAAAAAACAACTTGAATTTGAGTAGCGTACGAATTACTCAAAAAACAAATAATTTTTTGAATGTGCGAGTGTATCGATTGATTGGTTTTAGATACTGACGCGCAGCACGATCTGCAATTGAGGGAATGTGCCTTTCGAGTGGTGTTTTAGGGAAAAGTGACCCTATTCGGGCGTTAAATTTTAAAACAAAGACGAGCTATAATTTATTGCGACAAAGTCACAATGCCAGGCTGCAATGCTTTCCACTTTAAATTAGTAGTGACTTGCCCCTATACATCATACTTTTCCTTTAACCATAGAGTCGTGCCAGTCATCTATCTTTTTTTTAATACTCTTTCCGCCCTGTGGTCACTAAGAGGGCCTCTTATAGCAGGCACATTATGGGTTCGGCCAAGCCCACAATGAGGCGACCGGGTGGTGAGGGACGGGGGCCCGCCATATCCCCCAAGGAATTCCCCGAAAAGTTTCTGGGGATTTCTTGACCCGTCCGGATTCGATCCCGGGTCCCTCAGAGCGGTAGATTGCCACCTTGACCGCTCGGCCATCCGGCCGTTCCGGTCATCTATCTAACGCCTTTTAGGTAAAAATTTTTGAATTGAAATAACGTAACTTTCGGTTTGTTTCGGAAGTACAGTACGTATATAGTTAATCGGGCCTCCCGCTCCTAAGGTTTCAGTATCTGGTCTTGTCTTTCATCTAACTCCGTTCTCGAGATTAAGGAAAGACAAACAGATGGACGACAGTGAGAATTTATAGGTGTGTAATTTTTTCAAACTGCAACCCAAATATCTTTGAAATTTGTTCTTGAAAGCTCTACCATGTCACTATGTTGTTTAAGTTAAATCTGTATCTTATCAATATAATATAATCGAGATTGGTTGATAATGATAATAATAAGCGCAGAATCCAAACGGTTAGGAGTTGAAAGGTGAAATTGGGTACACAGTTAGGGTATGTCATGAGAATACACACGAAGAAGGGATTTTTTGAAATTCCCACCGCAGGGAGAGAGAGAGGGGGTTAAGGATTACCCCGAAGAACTCGGTTTCTACTTGTACTATTTTAAATGCCTTTTTTGCATTTATGCGGGAAATCGAACATATTTTTAGACCCTTCTAAAAATTCTCAACGATATTTAGTGTTCCATCGTATATAAAGTTGACACGGGGAGTGCATGTGCATAAGTTTGCTTTATTCGAACTCTTCGTCTTAATGTTTGATTTTATGTTTGAATTTATATTTACGAATGATTCGGGGAGATCCAGCTTATTTTTCGAATTTAGTAAACCTAAAGAAGAACCCAGGAAAGGGTTACAAAAACGTTTGTTCTTCATCACTTATTGGTACTATGCACTGCTTAGTGGTTGCTGTGAATCTTAATTATCGTTATCCCAGTGTTGTAAGCAATATATAAAAATTTTCTACTTAGTCTCAAAAGAGGGGGGACCCAGTGGCGTAGCGTGGGTGTCAGCCGCCCGAGGCGGAGGAAAATTTCGCCCCCTTATTTAGGTATCTCAATTTAAAAAACTAAAATTCAGTTTCGTCACAGAATAAGTAATGAAAATTTCCGTGTTAGTGTTGCCACCTTATTAAAATCGCTGACCCGACGGCAGGTGAGGTTTGTTCGAATAGAAGTTCCTGATGCATGCGTATGTCATTTTGCAATGCGAAGAATGATGTGCAGTGTATGCTGTTTTAAATCAGTTACAGTTAGCGACTAGGGAGACTTGGATAGGAGTAACGCAAGTGACCTAGCTGTATTGGATGCTGGAGGTGTATATATGTACGAATAAATCGTACAAGAAAAAAAAGGTCAACAGACTGCGCACCATATCCCCCGACGGTGAGTTGATTCCCGGACTATCCGGATGGATGGTAACACTATTCCGTGCTCATTTCAATCGGTCCGAGTCGTAGGTGGATAAAATATGAAATAAAAAGGTTCAAATTCTTACAAGATATTATTATTATTTATTGTGAAATTTTGCCGCCCCCTAAAAAGTGCCGCCCGGGGCGGGCCGCCCCTGCCGCCCCCACTACGCTACGCTACTGGGGGGACCTAATTCTTGCACTCGGTGAAAAAGGGTAAGATCGGCTATAACGTAATAAGTGTAATAAGCTATCGTATAAGCTATCGTTACCCGGCGGTCCGAGCAACGCCGGGTAACGATAGCTTATGCCACAATACGGTAGTTATGCCGGGTAACGATAGCTTATACGATAGCTTATGCCACAAGTTTCAAGTTTCCTTTACTGTGTTTGCTGAGCTTGACTTTTTCAACCTGGTTTCGCCAATGTTTTTTACCGGATCATATAAAAGCAATTATTCTCGCAATTATTCATAAAAGCAATTTATTCTCCATTTTTACAAGATTTTTTTTATTTAAACAAGTCTAATATCAAGTCTTTCGGACATTAAGGTTAACAACTTCAATCACATGCAGGGCCGTCACAATCTATCCAACATGGATCACTTTTCAAATATTAATTAATAGTAGACCGGTATTAATTAGTAGTCGTTGACCATCCTCTCTCTCAGGAGGAGGCCAACTACTGCTTTTGGTCGAATTAACTTCAAATCCCTCCCATCTTCCTATCGGTATGGTGGCATTCGAATAAGAAAATTATATAATACGAGATTACTGGCGAGCAAAAAATACGTTTTAAGTGGTTTTCGAGGATGCCGAGTTTAATTAAATATTTGGTCTGTTTTTCGCGAAATTTGATAGATTGTCATTTAATATTCGGCTGTGAATGAAACAATTTTTTGGAGGTAATATTAATTTTTTAAGATCATAATTTTTTCTAACGATATCGTTCAATTGCTGTCCACTTAAAAGAATGCAAAAGTAAGCGAATTTAAATATTTTAAAATTTGTTTCGCTTTTGTTCATCGGTTCCATTGTTATTTTTCTAACAATAATCAAAAAATAATTATATTCTTTCGCAAATAATAGCTTGAAAATTTCAAGTTTTATACAACAGCATAATATTGAATCCGATGGAATCGATTACATCATCCGAAATTATTGGTGGAAAATATCGTCTAACAAATAAAATAGGCAATGGATCTTTCGGGGATATATACCTCGGATTAAATACCGAAAATGGAGAGCAAGTTGCAGTTAAATTAGTGTCTTTTACTCTCAAACACTCGCAAGTTTTGATAGAGTATAGGGTTTATAATATCTTGCAAGGAGGCTGCGGCATCCCCAAAATTATGTGGTTTGGAAAATATAAACACTATAATGCTTTAGTCATGGAATTACTCGGTCCGAGCCTCGAAGACCTATTTAACTGTTGCGGAAGAAAATTTAGTGTCAAAACTGTGCTAATGTTGTCCGATCAATTAATTTCCCGTCTACAGTACATCCACTCGAAGAATATTATCCACAGAGACA
>NW_019384625.1:222677-225194 GCF_000671375.1 Centruroides sculpturatus | reverse complement strand
TTTAAAAAATTTTTGTTAGGCTTAACATCGATGAAAATTCAACGCGAAGTAGGTTAATAGCGATATACTAATATACTAATTACATGGGATATAATAATATACTACACTAATAATGGATTTTTTCATACTTTTCGGTTATCCGACTTTTCAATTATCCGACCAATCCCAGTCCCCAATTGAGTCGGATAATCGAGGCTCTACTGTAGTTCTTTTTTAATTCTAACGAGCGATTGTTTACTGTGACATCTTCACAATTTTTTCTCAAAATTTAGTAGTTTTGACGGACAGATCGCTCACGGTTACAGCAACGCGTTAGCGTAACCAAGTAAACCAAAGTAATTGTAATAATTTTACTATAAATGCGATATTTAAGAGGGTATACATAACTATCACGAAACCAGAAAACCCTGCCCTCTCCCGGTTTTATCTCCCTTGGCAACTGAAACCCATTGCCCCAAACTTCCTTCACTGATACTGCTTAAAAATGTTCTAACGTTCAGCCAAATCAATGTACCGGTACGTGCAACGACTTTTAGGCATAGAACTCAAAGTCTTTTTCCTATTTATTATCATGGCGACAGTGCTTCATTCAAAATTTTCTGTAGTTGTAGTGCACTTTATTCACATGTCTTACTGCCAAATCTGCTTTTACTATTCTTATGCCACAAGTTTCAAGTTTCCTTTACTGTGTTTGCTGAGCTTGACTTTTTCAACCTGGTTTCGCCAATGTTTTTTACCGGATCATATAAAAGCAATTATTCTCGCAATTATTCATAAAAGCAATTTATTCTCCATTTTTACAAGATTTTTTTTATTTAAACAAGTCTAATATCAAGTCTTTCGGACATTAAGGTTAACAACTTCAATCACATGCAGGGCCGTCACAATCTATCCAACATGGATCACTTTTCAAATATTAATTAATAGTAGACCGGTATTAATTAGTAGTCGTTGACCATCCTCTCTCTCAGGAGGAGGCCAACTACTGCTTTTGGTCGAATTAACTTCAAACCCCTTCCATCTTCCTATCGGACCAACGGTATGGTGGCATTCGAATAAGAAAATTATATAATACGAAATTACTGGAAAGCAAAAAATACGTTTTAAGTAATTTTCGAGGATACCAAGTTTAAATATTTGGTCTGTTTTACGCGAAATTTGATAGGTTGTCATTTAATATTCGGCTGTGAATGAAACAATTTCTTGGAGGTAATATTAATTTTTTAAGATCATAATTTTTTCTAACGATATCGTTCAATTGCTGTCCACTTAAAAGAATGCAAAAGTAAGCGAATTTAAATATTTTAAAATTTGTTTCGATTTCGTTCATCGGTTCCATTGTTATTTTTCTAACAATAATCAAAAAATGATTATATTCTTTCGAAAATAATAGCTGGAAAATTTCAAGTTTTATACAACAGCATAATATTGAATACGATGGAATCGATTACATCATCCGAAATTATTGGTGGAAAATATCGTCTAACAAATAAAATAGGCAATGGATCTTTCGGGGATATATACCTCGGATTAAATACCGAAAATGGAGAGCAAGTTGCAGTTAAATTAGTGTCTTTTACTCTCAAACACTCGCAAGTTTTGATAGAGTATAGGGTTTATAATATCTTGCAAGGAGGCTGCGGCATCCCCAAAATTATGTGGTTTGGAAAATATAAACACTATAATGCTTTAGTCATGGAATTACTCGGTCCGAGCCTCGAAGACCTATTTAACTGTTGCGGAAGAAAATTTAGTGTCAAAACTGTGCTAATGTTGTCCGATCAATTAATTTCCCGTCTACAGTACATCCACTCGAAGAATATTATCCACAGAGACATCAAACCCGATAATATTCTGATGGGTTTAACTCAATTCTGTAACAGAGTATTTATCGTGGATTTCGGATTATCTAAAATGTATAAAGTCGAAGACAAACATATCGAGTACAAAGACGGAAAAAAGTTAACAGGAACAGTTCGTTATGTTAGCCTTAACGTTCATTTAGGAATTGAACAAAGTCGATGCGATAATATGGAATCTTTAGGCTATGTCTTAATGTATTTCCTCCGAGGAAGTCTTCCTTGGGAGGGATTGGTTGCTGCAACCAGAAAACAAAAATACGAAAGAATCTTCGAAAAGAAAGCATCTACTTCTATCGAAACATTATGCAGCGGATTTCCCGACGAATTTGCCAATTATCTGCGCTATTGCAGAAGTCTGAAATTCGAAGAAGCTCCCGATTATAAATATCTCCGCAGCAAATTCAGAGATTTGTTTTATCGTTTGAACTTCAAATACGATTACATGTACGACTGGAATATTACTAAACAAAATAACTGATGACCGGATAATGCAGGAAATTATGATAAACAGAATTTGAAGATATGATTTATATTTAGTACATTTTCGAAATTCTATGTTTGATTAACGTTTTCTTAATTAAACGCAAGTTACAGAAAAACACAATGGCTCCTAAATCCTTTCTTTTTGTTTCGCGCAACATATTGGAGAAAAAAT
>NW_019384625.1:180882-221117 GCF_000671375.1 Centruroides sculpturatus | reverse complement strand
AACCGTTTGATTTTTGTATTAAAGTTTTTTTAATTGATTGATGATTGATTCAATCAACTAATTTGTTGATTGTTTGATTGTATTAACTTGATTCTTTAGATATTGAAAATTAAATAAATAACATTATGTTAATTTAAGCGTACAGAAACGTTGCTGTTGTTCCAGCAAAAATCTTATTTTCACTTTACCGAGTTCCTAGTAGGTAATTTGAGAAATAGAACAATTTTAGCAACTTTAACGGATCATCCTAGTTAATGTGCAGATTAGCTAGGTAATGTGCACATTAACGGATTTCGAGCTTTAGCGGTAACATATATATAAATGAGAATGTTTGTTTCTTCGTTATGCACACTTAGGCCGTTCGACCAATTGCTACGAAACTCGGCAGTTACGTTCACGTATTTTTAACTTAGATAATATCGTACATACCATCATAAAATATCGATTGAATTTATATTTATCAATTAATTTCTGTCTACATTCATTTGTTGGCTTTACATGTAGCGCCATGTATTGGCAAAAATTTAAGAAAATAAGAAACTAAATATAATTCTTACAAAAAAGAGATAATAAATAATTTTTAAAATTATATTTACTTAATTACTGCGACAATGATATAGCGCGAAATAGACACGCCATTGCGATGACATATAGCACATTTCACTCCATATAGACAAGTGCTGTTACCCCGTGAAAAGTCTGTAAGTATTTAATTTTCCACACTTAACAACTCCGGTTTTTGTCTTTACTGAATACAGTAAAGCCTCGATTATCCGACCCCCGATTAACCGACCGTCCTAGTTGGCAAATTCAAATGTCCGCTAGTGATGTGGCGCTACAATATTTGGCTATGTCTTGGCTACTTTAATATTATTTTTNATCATTTTAGCCTAAATACAGGTATTATAATATGTACAGTACAATAGTTTTAAGAAAATATGTGTTATTGTAGTTACTTTTTATATGAATGGTTTGTTTTACATTGAAGTTAAATAGCAGGTAAGAAAAATAAATCATTTTGTAATACATGTTATCATTTTAAATTAATTACTGTGTAAGTAGTGTATTCAGTTACAGGTTTGCTTGGGATAATGTGGAACCTTGGTTAATCAAATTTATACTGTAGTTATAAAACGAGGAGAACAGAATTCAAATGGATTTGTTTTATTTTAATTTTTAGATTGAATTAATAATAAAAAAAAAGACAGTTAGAAAATCTGGTTCTAATCATTTTGAAAAAATGGCTTTGTACAGTTATTTTCAAGTAATTTTCTGAGTGGTTTCAATTGCCCTGGCACTAAGTGTTTAAATAATAATAAAAAATAAATTATAAAAAAGTTATAAAATAGCATGGTTTTAAACAGAGAGTGATCTCAATTAATGGTTCTCTAATGTGACTGAACAAAGTATGCATGTCAGAATTCCAATGATGAAAACTAAGTCAAAGAAGTTAGCTAAAAAGTTGGATCACAAAAATTTCAAAGTAACAGATTGTCAGTCATCTTACTATTGTGCTAAATATAAGCACATTAAATTCAAGAAAGCATACAAGAAAGACAATTTTGATGTTGTAAGTGCTAAACAATAGAAATAAACAAAACAAACTACCTAATTTGTTTCATACATTTTGTGCAGATGACATTAAACAGGTCTGTTTGATCACATCATGCCAATGATAAAGAATCCTGAGCTGCAAAGAATGCAAATGGATTGTATAATTTGTTATGCTATTCAAGCATGTCATAAAATGATACCCTAAATTTGGTTATTGGGAAAACATTAAGCCTAGATACTTTAAGGGCTAAAAATGGACAGTTTAGCAGTTATGTATTATATTCAGAATAACTAGTACAGTAGATGATTTCTGAAGCATTTAATTATTTGATATGTACATTAAATTAAAATTTTTAGGATAAATATTTTTTCTTATCTGTATTATTTGTTCCGGTATTAAAGTATTTTGTTGTTCAATACACAATATTTTTTTGTTTTATATTTTTTAATACTGAATAAATGGGACAGCCACTTAATCAGGCCAAAGTATACTAGTCCTGATGTATCTCAATTAACTGAAGTGATTCTGGTTAATTACTTAATTGTAATTGCTTAAAATATATTTATATAACAAGGCTGGTTCATCAATCTGTTGCTAAAATGTTTCATTTATTTATACTAGTATAATTTGGAAAACTTATTTAATAATAATTTTGATATACTTTAATACTAATTTATTGAATTTATCATTATTTTATGCCAGTTTTAATTTTGAGTTTTCAATTTCACAAAATCTAAAATTGATCTAAACTATCAAATGTGTATTTTTATAAAATAATGCTCTAAAACAATTATAACATGTATTTATGAAATAGGCTTTGACAATAAAAGTACATATAATTTACAACTTAATAAACATTAGTAGTTTATTTTAAAATATATCCTTGATTAATTAAAAACAATACATTCATGTTCAAAATAAACATCCATCCACAACAATGAAATTAAAATTTAGTGAACAAATTCATTCAGTTTCTGAAAATATGCTCATTTTTTGTATTTTGTTTTTGTATATTAAAACATTCCATACAGTATACAAAATATTTAAACAATAGAATAAAACATGATAAAAATTAAGTTTATATTTAAATCCAAAAATCAACTTTTCTTTAATGTAGTAAATCTCCAAATTTAGAATTAAATATTAATTCATTAAATACTTATGTTTCAGATTATAATATAGTTAAAATTTTATTAATGTCAATAGAAATATTTATAGAGCCTTTATATCCATTATCTTCAAAATTTCTGAGTTTATTTATATATTCTGCAGGCAAGTTCTGTTCAACTGCACCATAAACTATTACAGCTTTATAAATAGTGGATGGCTTATTTATCTGTTTCTCAGGCATTTGATATGTTTTACATAACATTTCTTTGCCCTCTATTGTTTCTATTCTTACTTGAATCGAATTGTATCCTGCTTCTTGCCTAAAATAATACATAATTTTAAAGTTTTTAATTATTATTATATAGTAAAATCCACTTATTGTAATCACTTTGAGAATTATTTATTCTGCTGATGATAACATTAAGTGCAATAAGTAAATATGACTACAGTCCATCACATATTAATAATAGCTATAGTTTTATTTACTTATTTACACACTCCATGACATAAATTTCAACATTACAATTCTGCTTTCACTAGAGTCACACAAATTATGATGGATATGTAAATGAACAAAATATATCAAAGGAGGGAAGCAGGAAGTGTTGAAAGAGTTCAGGTCAACTTTGAAAGAATAAGAGCTTTTGAAGGAAGATGGAGAAATAGACGGCAAAAACAGCATTCTTTAAGATGAATAGGACAATGTTTAATGTCCTAAAAATGAGAAAAACCTCAGATTTAAGTGACGTCAGAGTTTAGTGAGAAAATTAAATGAACAGCAGAAAGATTTATATAAGAAGATTGGAAATACAGCACTCAACATTGCAGTGTAACATAATGATGTCCAAGTGAGGTTTCATAATATTAGATAATATTAAATGTTAAAAGTAATGAGGACATTTTGATAACTGAGAAGTTTAAATTTATGAGAAAAGCCTTAGAAAGAAGGTCATTAATATTAAAGATTTCGACACCCTGCATCAACATCAGGGAGTGCCTGTATTTTGGGTATTTGAGATATATGCCTCCCTTTTTGTATGGGTTGTCCTTTTCCTAATCTCCATGGGGACCCCAAATTCAATTATCAATGAACAGAAAATCTATGACTTCTAGACTATTCTGCAAATATAAAATAAACTAATGAACAATATTTTCCATTGTCTCATGCAACTTCATCATATGTTAACCAAAACCACATTCCTTGCTTCCATGCCAAGTTTGCCCTAACTGCAACCAGCACCAAATGCTCCTACATGATGTAGGAGCATTGATGCAACATTGAATTATAGAGTTTGAAGCTTTTTGCATAATGTACAATGTTCCTTTTTTATAGCTTATGCTCCACTTTTTTATAGTCTGCAGATGCTGCTGATCAGTATGGAAGTGGCTAGTAAGGAAGAATAAGCAAAAAAATACAGAAATACTTCTTGAATGCAAGGAAAATGTGATTTAAATGAATTTGGAATGTAAAAGAAAAATAATGTTTGAATTTCAAAAGAGATGTTCCAATACAAAGTAACATTTGATAAGAAATTTGGCATGTTTATTTTTAAAATGGACTCAGATGATGAACAAAAAATGTCCAAAAACACCTAGTCAAAAGTTTTGATGTGAGACTCCAATGAAAGCAAGATTGTAATGAAAGCTACAGCTAATGAGAATTATGGTTTTATTGATTCTATCATTAAAAAGACAATCAAAAAAGTTAAAAAAAAGTATAACTTGAAGATTTATTAATTAACAAAAGGAATATCCAACTGGACAATATGATCAGAAAAACTCAAAAATTTTTAAAATCCAGTATTTAATTTTGAAAAACTAACATTAAACAAAAATAGATTTTACAGATTTTTGGTTTATCATTATTATTAATTATAATTATTTTTACTGATTAATATTAATTAATCCAGCATATAGGTAAAGTAAAAGAAATTCCAGTGATTTAAATTACTATACTGCAAACAAATAATTAATATTAAAATTGCTGATTACGACTTATAACAATAACAGAACAATTGAGGGTTATCAGCCACATATTGACACTGATAGCACGAAAATATAGTTTAACAATTAATTTAAAACATATGCTCTCTACCTCAAATTAGTAGTATCTTGCCCCTGTACACTTTTCCTGTTACAATCAAGTCATGCTGGTCATCTATCTAACTCCTTTCAGGGGAAAATTTTTGAATTGAAATAATTTGATTTCCAGTTTGCATCATAAGTTTGTTTATAGTTAATCAGGACCTCCTGTCCCTAAGCTTTCCATATATGGTCTCAGCTTTCATCTATGTAACTCTGTTCTCAAGAATAATGAAAGACAGACAGATGGATGGAAACAGTGGAAATTTATAGGTCTATAGTCCATTTACTCTAATCTAGTGAATGACTAGAAAAAAAGATTTGGTTGCCTTTTCTCTCTGCTGGGCAAAATATATTCTTCTGTGATTTCTCATTCTTGTAACATGACAGATTGAAAACTTAGTGAAAATAAGTAAGCATCAAAGAAGTTTTACATTAAGAAATTAAAATATTTATTTACCTGAACAATTAATTAAATTCATGTAATTGATTTCCAACTAAATCCTTCACTTGTATCGCTAACATCAGCCATATTAATTGTGAAAAACAAATGAGAAGGCAGAGCTTATTGCTATTCAACCAATCAATGAAAACATAATTAAAATACAAAAACGTTAAATACGTATATCCTTTTCTCTATTTGTAAGTTTCATTCCTTTAATTATTACTACTGACGATTAAATAATTTTGAAACATAACATTGTTTCTTATGAATTTAAAGTTTTACAGGAAACTATTTCTCATGGAAGAGGTGCCCAAAGTTAGAATCAACAAACTACAATTTTTTCAAATTGCAGCCCAATAAACAGATTGTAGCTACTGTACTTAGAAATCAATATTTAAAAATCTAAATACTTACTTATCTAAATTGATAATCTGATTTTCTGGCAGCTGCCATACAGTTCCCCAAACTTCACAACTTTTATTTTCAGTAATATTTGCTGTAGCACCTTTCCAAAAATCTGAGTATCCTTGAAAACTCAATTCATATCCCTAATAATAAAATGTATTTAAAAATGAAAATAAATAAATATATATATATACTTGAATGTATAAATATATAAAATTACATATGCACATATTATATCTTAAATAAATAATATACACTGTATATATAAATATAATTTGAATAAATAATAATTTGAAATATATATATGTGTATGTGTGTGGTACATTCAGAAAGACTTGTACTGTATTGATATGAAAACATTTTAAACATAGTCAACTTTAAAGTACTGTCTATCTGCAGCCACACACTTCTGCCAATGCTTATACAGTACAACTGTTCAAAACATTTCAAGAATCCTTTTTTGGTGACCTGTTCCATAGCATCTTTCATAACATCTTCATCATGGAAACATTGCACCTTTTACAGTGACTTTGGGGAAAGGTAAAAACTGAAAGGTGCAACATCAGGCAAATAGTGTGTAAAAAGAATATTATATCCATTTCAACCAGATATTTTGAACAAGAAATGAATGGTGCACCAGAGCATTATCGTAACGGAGTACCATCATTTCTTCAAAATTATCTGGATAAAATGGGCATAACAACATTGCTTCCATGAACTCCCTGTTTGCCTGACTTTGTAGCTTGTAATTTTTATCTTTTTCCAAAGATGAAGATACTATTAAAGGGACAGTACTTTGAAAGTGTCTATATTTAAAGTGTTTTCATATCCAATGCATTTCACAATATAACACCAGTCCTGGAACTTTTTAAATGAACCACATATATTTAGTTTGTTTGAGAAAGAAGGTAACAAGTCATCACATTGGTATTTGTATTTTCCAGAAATATGCAACCTGTAGACAGGACAATACTAATGTTCCACAAAATCACCTCCATTGTCTGAACAATTATTCCAATGTTTTGAAAGTGCAAAGATACTGTCACAGAAAAACTTGAGTATACAGCTGGTTAATCATGTGAGTATAACACATTTTTTGTCTACAAATGGACATAATCAATGTCTCATTTCAGAGCCCAAACAGATGAAAATCACTGGACAAATTGAAACTTTATGAATGATTTTCCAATATTTCATAGCCATATTTCTTCAACCAATCCTTGGTGTGTTGTGTCACATGGAGTATGGCATTATCATGCAATGTGATTACATCTTGAGACAGCAAGTTTTGTTTTTTCCTGCAAATGGCAGTACGAAACTTGTCCAGACTGACAATATAGAACTGCATTCATAGTTGACTGATGTCTAAGAAAGTCAATCAGCAAAACGCTGTGATTATATTATAAAAGAGCTTCTTGTCTCAAAAATTGTTGAAACTAATATCTCAAATACTATAGTAGAGATAACAGAGACTTATCACACTGCTACTGGTAGCACACCAATAATAAAGTTGTATTCTGATGATAGAAGTGTCATTTTGATGTTACCAGTAGCAGTGTGATCTCTATCTGCTATCTCTACTATAATATTTGAGATATTAGTTTTAACTGTGATTATAACTTTGTATTGTGATAATACTGTCTTCAATTTTTTGACAAGTAGAGATGAAAAATTTTTCCATGTATTGATGTACTAGTACTGCTTGGCATCACAAAATAAACAATGAATCTCTTGTCACAATGCATGCCAAGAACATGTTTCCCTTATTCTGGTAACATTGCAAATGTGTCAGTGAAAGACCCATTAGAATAACTTTCTGGGTCATCAGACAATAACTTCAGTACTCAGATTGCATACACATTTCTGAATCACATTATATCATGCATTTGATGGACATGCTCCACAAAAATGTCAGGTTATTCACTACTTTAGACATTGCTATGGTTCTATGTTCATACAATAGACAAAGACTTCCATTTGCATGATCATATCCTCTCACAATGCATTAATGGACCATCCAGAGCAAAGTTTGTCAGCAGCATCTGTGGAAACTATTTACATTATTACACAACTGTAGCATATGTATGGACATTGGTGGAAGACATGCCTTGGCAAAAACAAATAATACTACATGCTTCCATCTATGTCCATGTCATTAGAAGTGCTATCATGTTGACACTGTCTCTATATGCTACACAGTATTGCATAACAAGAGCATCATACTATAATCTACTCCCATCATCCAACAAACAAATATTGTGTGTGGTTGATGGAATTTTACATATTCAACTGTGAGTCCTTGTTATCTTATTTTCAAACAAATAATATATATATATATTTTATAATTCACTTAGGATTAAATATTATAAGGAAAAAAAATTTTTTTTCATCATTACAATATTTAATTATTTTGTTAAATAACACCTATGTTACTTAAAATTATATAATAAATTGGCAATAAAATATCAATAAAGAATTTAACCTTTAGTTTACCAATTGTATTCTTAACTACAGATGGATTATTAATTTTTAATCTGTCTGAAGATAAATTACTTCCATAAGCAAAATAAAATACTATCTTATCTTGTGAAGTGTGAAGCATGTCTTTTTCAGTATTCATCTTATGTCTTGAGTTAATATCAACCCTAAAGAAGAAAATTAAATATTAAATTAAAATTTTTATAACTTTCTAATTTTAAAAATTAATTATTATAAATTAAAATAAGAAATGTGTATTTCAGACAATTAAATAATTTCCGATATACTGGATAAAACTACAAATACTCTATATATGCAACTAAAACAAGTATCAAATGTTGTTCAAATAAAACTGCAACAAAAAAACACAAATTATGTTATTTATGCTATTGTACATGATTGACTTCTAGTGACATTTGATGATAGGGAAACTGTTTTTCCATAAAAATTTTAAACAAATACTGGAAATGACAAAGATAAACAGTTTATTTATTTTAATTCTAAAATAGATAATTGACATGAAACAAAAATATATAACTTGGTTTTATTATTTTTTATAAACTAACTCTATTCAGTGATTTTTTCCGCAAAGTCATTAGTTACTTGATCATAAAAATCATTGTTCGTTGATTCCATCAAAGTATTTAAAAGCTCTTTTTCTATTGAAAGCAATGCTAATGACAACAATCTTTCCTCTGACTTAGTGTTCCTTGCAAATGTATGAATTTGCTTCATGGTTAAAAACCTGCACTCAACAGACTCACTCATAGATAGTACCATAAAAATTAATGATATTAAATCATATAATTCTTTTAATATTTTTTTGTTTAGATCATAATTAATTATATTGTTTTTTATGTCTAAGAGTGAGTTGCCAATATAGTCTGGACACGAATATAAATATTGCAATTCACTTTGCAATTTAGATAAATCAAAAAATTCTCCATAAAATTTACATAAAGAATTAAAACTCACTTCGGAAAATTGTTGTTCAGATCATCATTAATTATATTGTTTTTTATGTCTAAGAGTGAGTTGCCAATATAGTCTGGACACGAATATAAATATTGCAATTCACTTTGCAATTTAGATAAATCAAAAAATTCTCCATAAAATTTACATAAAGAATTAAAACTTGCTTCAAAAAATTGTTCTTCATGATACAGGTATACCTTGACTTACGTCGTTTCGAGTTACGTCATTCCCGATTATATGTCGTTTGTCAAAAAAAGTATATGGAAAAATAAAAATCAAGTTTAAGTCATGTTATTTGACTTTACATCTGTCTGCCACAAATATTGATGTTGTAATATCACTAGAAAAGCGTTTAAAGTACATAAAATCATATTAATTAAAATATATACTATTCATTTACAAGTATGTACTGTATTTATATTTACAAGTATGTACATGCATTCATAAATTTAGATTACTTTTTTCTGTACTATATTAAAAACTAAAATTTATTTACTGTAAGTAATAGATATGTATTATATTAATGGTGCGGTTTTCTTTATATTCTTTTAAAATGTCAATTTTTCAAAGAAAATATTTCCTCAAAAAATTGATGAAACTTTATCGGTTAATTCCACAGAAATAACTGCTGTTTTTTTGCCTGGACCGCAACCTGAAGAGGGGTGCAAGTTACACAAAAACATTGCACCCGAAATGCACAGTAAATAAGTAAATAAAGAATACGACAATAAGCTTTTGTCTCTGATTAAATGCGATCCAGGCAAAAAAATGGCAGTTATTTTTGTGGAATTAACCCATGAAGTTTCATCAATTTTTTGAGGAAATATTTTCTTTGAAAAATTGACATTTTAAAAGAATAAAGTTTATTTGTTTGTAAGCTTAAAATAGATCCTTATTAACCATATATTATTAAAAATGCATTAATAAATAAAATACAGAACCGGGAAATGGTAATTTATGGGTTAGCCTAGTGACAAGTAGATTCAGAGACAAGTAAATTTGACTTACGTCGCCTCTCCTGGAACAAATTACCGATGTAAGGCAAAGTATACCTATATTTAAAATTATCAACATCTAAAAGCGATAAAAATTCTAAATATTTTGTCTGAAAATCTATCAATATAATTATAATTAAATATAACTTTGTAAAGGAATGTACATAAAAATAACATTGAATATTCTTTACTTTTTAAATCTTAAAACAATCTACTTAGTCAAATAGCTCCCTATGAGTGGCTAATGGATAGAATCATTGAAAGCATTATACAATATTTTGGTGTGTAGCATCCACGAGCTAAACTGTGAGAGGTTGATGCTCTGTAAAGCACATGCATAAATGCCAGTAATCTGGCTGCTTTACACGAATCAAATATTTTTGCCACGAAAGCTGTCCTATATTTGACAATACAGCGCTTCCATTGGGAATATGCATACACAAATTTATATTTGAATATACAATAGTAATCTTATCATTAATAGAATAGTATAGAAATTTGTAATAAAATACATAATGCGGTTATAATAAAATATTAATTTTAAGTAATTCAAAGTATGTTACAATATGAAAATAATCGCACAATATGTATTTATATTTTAGAAAATACAAAGGAAGCAGCACTTACAAAGCTTCCATGGCCACTGCTAAACATTCAAAACTGAACTGTACAGTTTAAACTTATACTTATGTGGTGGCGGGCTTTAGTTTATTTTACATTTACATATAAACAAATTTCAATGTTAAAAAAGAAAGGATATTAGTAGTAGGAAATTCAATTGCTCCCTTGCATTCTCTGGCTGCACCACTGGTCACATGCAATTTATTATAAGAGTTGAACAATTAAAAATTTAATCATAATGATTTTGTTTTGGAATAGTCAAACTGACAGTACATATTAAATATCTGATTTACATTTTTATTCCATGAAATAGAGAACAAAAATAAAATTTTCATGTTATCCTTTTATTATAGTTGAATTTTTAATAAAAATATATAAACTATTAAAATATAACAACAAAAAATCTGTTTATCCAACAAGCAGGTTCTTTGTTAGTGTTACTTATTTTCAAAAAAATTTGATATTGAAAATAATAAAAACATGAAACTTAAAAACTATGTATAGTACTGAATTTTAAGATTTGATTTCCTATTTATTTGGGAAATGTTTTGATTTAATTTTAAAAAATAGAGATATCATTTTGTCTCTATTTAATACTTATTACGTTATATTAGAGTAATTACAAATGTAGAAATTTATATTCCAAATCTATTTAAAACTTACATTTTATTTTTGAATTTTTTTTAATATACTAAAAATTAATAAATTATGCAAAAAGGACAGATAGATGATTAAAACATCAGCTTATAGGTCTGGGATCCAGGCAAGAAGACCCAGAAATTTTTCATAGGCAATCTGTCCTGAAAAGTTTGATACCATCCCTCACCAGCCAGCTATCCCAGTGTGGACATTGTCAAACTCATGATGGACAAGGTATCCTCTTTGCGTCCACAGGGCAAAGTCAAAAGAAAAAAAAATTGCAGTACATGAAAAATATACTTTTGTAGTAATCTTTACTATATAATTTATTACCGAAGATAGGCATTTATAGTCCAATCAGAGACACAATTAAAAATTAATGAAAATGGGTCAAAAACTGATTGAACTTTCATTATTTTTTAAAATTTATTTATATATTGCATTAGTGATGTTATACTGATGTGTTAATAAAATTGCTCTGTTCAAAGATTGATTCTACAATCAAATATTAAAACAGGCAAAACTGGGGGACGGTCTTCAAACTGGAGAGGTCTGGTCACCCTACTTAAGATTAAACAGAAATCTTGTGATTCTTGAAATATAGTAAACTCTCAATTTAACAGACTAATTAGAGAAAGGAGGCATGTACTATTACTGAAAGTCCATTAAATCAAACGTATTTTAAAATCATATATTAATGAACTTAAAATGTGTATTATGTACAAGTGAACAAATATTATGACATATAGTAGGAATAAAATATTATTATAATGTACATATGTACAGTACAGTACATTATTTATACTCATTGACTCTTTAATCTAATTAGCATGAATAAAAAGGTTTTAAATTTTTCCTACAGGACAAGTTTTTTTGCCCATTAACTTGAAGGCATACTATAATGTAAAACACAAATATTAAAAACTGTTCAGCGCTAAATTACTGAAAATAATTTTCATAATCTTCCAAGTCAATTTAATGTAGATTACATTCAAAAACGTTTCATAATTATATAGATTATTTTTGGTACTCTAAAACAGTATTTTGAACATCATTGTACGTAACACATTACGTATCGAATTCAACGTAACTAAATTTCTAATTTCTCCAAAAATATAACGACAAATACAATAGGTCGTTTGTAATATTTTTGATTGCTTTAACTCTTTCTGACTTGCTTTCTGTATATTAAAATGCTACTAATAGAGAATCATTCAAAACTTCAATTTATTAATGATAAAAGACAGATTTTACTTCATTTTCTGGATTTCTTTTGAACTATCTCTTATCCTTTCATAGAAACAAACGATTATTAAATTCAAGTAATTATAATTTATTGCTATTAAACGAAGATATAAAATTTAGAAACAGTAGACGAAAGGCAAATACTTCATATTGATCCATTTATTTTTTTGGCAAAGTATATATAATTTTAATCATAAGAACGAAAAATATATATAGCACTCGATATGTATATAAAACACAAAACCAGAATGTAAAGCATATAACTTACACAACGGTAGAAAATCAGCACACGTGATCAAAAATTATCACGGATAGGGTTTCGCTATCCGTGATAAAAGTAGCTAAAAGCAAACAAAAAACTCTCTAAAAATAGCTAAAAAATTTCCAAAATTCGCTAAAAAAAATAGCTAAACAAAAAATAAAAACCATTCACGGATGTTGTGTTATCTCGCGGGAAAAAATACCACGTGATCTAATGTTCCAACAGAAATGTAATAGACATTTAAAAAATATTAGATAAACATCACTTACAAAATATTTCGATTATAATAAGTCTTATATTTAGGTCGAATAATCCTAAGAGATCTTAATAAATAAAACATAATTGGGCACTTGTGCTGTTTAGCGGGTACGGCTATTTGAGAGGTTTTTATTCCATAAAATTAATCAAATCCAGACTAATTTCACTCGAATATTTCCAAAACACGTATAATTTATTGGAAATGATCGATATAAAATATGCTATGAATAAAATATTGTCGGAATACTTATCGAGTGTACCCCGTTCGAAGACGCCATTGCTTAAGCTTGTTTTCGTCGCGAAGTGTCTCATCGGACGGCGGGCGCGTACGAAGTGTGTCACGTGACATTTGTCGGTGCTATTCGGTCACGTGACTACTCATCTCTGACGTGTTTCTGATAACTTATTCTTTTTGCGAAGAATTCGCTGAACTTTAGAGACATCTTTAATAGAAATATTAAAATTTCATTCCATTCTAAATATGGATTAAAATCAACATATAATAACGTATGATAATGCGAAAATAACTAAAAATTCTGCTCTACTGTACTTTTAAATGGCCTAATCTCTCATGTTGTAAACAAAATTGTATAATATTTATTTACATCAAGACATTAGACATCT
This sequence comes from Centruroides sculpturatus, assembly GCF_000671375.1. Classification (NCBI taxonomy): domain Eukaryota; kingdom Metazoa; phylum Arthropoda; class Arachnida; order Scorpiones; family Buthidae; genus Centruroides; species Centruroides sculpturatus. The sequence continues at coordinate 207,423 of NW_019384625.1, read as the reverse complement.
TATGTTGCATCTGATTAATATTTATCATCATAATATATATCATGATAGAATTATTGTCGTTAGCGAGCGGTTTTTCCTTTCTTGCTTCATATAGTCAATAATAATAAGTCGTTTCTAATTACAATAAAAATCTTATAGTATATTATGGCCTATCACGTGATGTCTTTAAAGTTCAGCGAATTCTTCGCAAAAAGAATAAGTTATCAGAAACACGTCAGAGATGAGTAGTCACGTGACCGAATAGCACCGACAAATGTCACGTGACACACTTCGTACGCGCCCGCCGTCCGATTAGACGCTCCGCGACGAAAACAAGCTTAAGCAATGGCGTCTTCGAACGGGGTACACTCGATAAGTATTCCGACAATATTTTATTCATAGCATATTTTATATCGATCATTTCCAACAAATTATACGTGTTTTGGAAATATTCGCGTGAAATTAGTCTATATTTCATTAATTTTATGGAATAAAACCTCTCAAATAGCCGTACCCGCTAAACAGCACCAGTGCCCATAATTATTCGCTCGACTTAAAAACTTTTCATACTCGGCATCGATCATCGATAAATGTATAACACGCCCAAAAAGAGTGGATATGACAGAATACATAAAACATTCAGAGTTTTTATATATTTTAACTAAAATTTTATTTATAGATTATTATTTTAATTTATTAAAATATATTTATAAAATGGAAAAAATTTTAATTTATATTTTTTCCGCGAGATGGCATATAAGTCGTTACCTTGGAAACCAATGTTGATTATACGACAGAACAGAGATCTGTGGATTGCTCGATCTCGAATTTTTGTCTAGACGAGAATATATTGGAGAAGTTATGTTTAAAAATACGTTTCAAAGTGGATTTTTATCCATATTATACAGCATAGGCAGCAAACCTCTTCAAATCTGGGATAAGAAGGTATTAAATATCTGATCAGTTTATATATTTACATTATATTTAGAATTTTTAAATTAAACATTTTCTATGGTAATAGGTTCGAAATGGACATATTAAGAGAATAACAGATAATGACATTCAGTCTCTTGTTCTTGAAATAATAGGGACAAATGTGAGGTGAGTTTGTAATACAAGTGTATTTAAATATGCTTAAGTTTTCCCATAATTCAGAAATGTTATTTTAAATGTATGCATTTAAAGATTATTAATTCATTTTTTATTTATATTTTTAACTTTATATAATTAAAAGTGTGATTAGTTAGTTCTCTCTTGTTCGCTTGTCCAAGTGTTTCCTTTGCCACCCAAACGATTAATGCCGATTGTTTCTCTGTTCATTTATTTTTTCTCGAGCAAATCGGAAAAGATGAGTCGGAGGAAGTTGTGTCTGCTCTGGTTTATCTTTGAGTCCTTTGCTTTTTCACTGGCTACCTAAAGGAAGATGCACACATGTGGTGCGACAAGGAAAAGCAGTGGAATGACTTCACTTTTTCTTGTTGCAGAAGTCAATTTTGTGCTGCTTTTCTCATGCCATAAAACTCGGTTGAATCTTTTGCAGTGACCACAGCCAAGACACGTTCTATTAGCCAATAACAGTTCATCTGGTAGTCACATCAGAAAATACAATCATGTGGAGTTTTAATTAATGGTGGAAAGTTCAACGCGGTTAACTGAGATAACTAATATCAGAATAAAGAGGAAAAGATAATAAATTTAACACAAATTCTACACAAAAAATCATATATAATTTAATTCAAAGACAAAACAACCAAATCTTACTCGAAATAGTATTCTTTATCGAGAGACCTTAATCAAGGAATAAGCGTATTTTGTACCCCAGTTCATTCTCAATTAAGAAAATATCTCTAATCCAAAATCTTCTAGCTAAATAAAGCAAGCCATACAAAACAAAATTTGTAAACACGTGAATAGTGGCACAGAGGGATAGCGGCAGTGTCAGTATCGTTTGCCATCTTGAATACTGAATGCATGCGCTGAAATGTAAGCGGATTGCTGTTTGTGTGGTTGTGCTGCTGCATGGCAAAGATGTGTTTGCGACATCGCTTTTCCTTGCCACACCGCATGTGTGCATCCTCCTTAATACTCCCCCTGGGTTTGTATGTGTCAGATATGTGTATGGTTTCTGTTTTGAAACTGCAATTTTGGAATTATACAAAATTTGGGTACTTTTTGGTTAATGGGATGCTGGTTGTGAGTAAGACGGCAATGGGTAAGATTTGAGCTCTGAATGAGGAGTTTTGCACCAATTCAGAATTGTTGACCCTTCATGTGATATTTGTCTTCAAAGGTCAGTTTTTAGTATGTATTAGTCTATTGCCTATTCTATGTGCTTTGCATATAGATTTGTGTCTCGATACTCATCCTCGTTCACACCTTGGTGAGGGTGAGCCCCACACCCCCTAAAACTATATAACGTCAAGTACTCCACAAACAGTCAAATGGGCTACTCGAAGCTGGCACGGTTGCGTGGGCTAAATTGTTAAATATGATCGTCTTCTGGCATCCTGTTAACCAAAAAGTGCCAAAAATTTGTAATTATGGTCAACTCGCCTTAAAACAAACACTGCTAAAACAAATTCTTGTGTTGAAGCAAATTTTGCTGTTAATTTTCACGTGATAAAGTTAACAAAAATTTTACCAGAATTCATGAAACCAAAATGTAAATTAGTTTCACAACTCCTAAAAAAAATAACCCTATTTCCAATAATGGTTTATTTTTACAATTTTGATGTAAAGTGGAACTGTAGAATGTTCCATTTGAAGTAGAAAAGATTTTCTTAGTAAGCAAAGATAGTTTGAACTCCAATTGAAGAGCAATTCAAACATCAGATTACTACACTCAGGAAACAGTGTTAAAGTTTAAGGATGACCATTCCTTTAAATGGATGTGGTCCCATGCAAGCACTCGTTAGTTTGTATATTGGGGAGTGATGCCAGGTTTGTCTACTTTGCACCAAATTTGGATTTTTTGTTTTTACTCTTTTGGTGCCAAAAAATGTTTTCTACTTTTTCAAACAATCTTCAATAGAAAAGAAAAATCACAGATTTAGCTTTATTTTGTTTAACCATGCTGATATACTGCTCCATAATTAAACACTGAATACTGTCTCCTCCTCATTTTGTTTGATTTGAAAATCATTTAGAACATTAATTTGCTTTTGTAAATAAGTTTTATTTTATTTAACTTTATTTAGTAAATTAATTCAAAATATTAAAACTTTTGATAAAGTGAACTAACTACTGTTCCCCTAGTGATTTGTATTAACACAAGCTGACTATATATGCCGTACATACAAACATAAATTAATCAACAATCATTAGATCACAAAACTTTTTATATTTCCAACTGTTCATGAAGACAACTGAATTTTCTTTACAGTGTTTTTAAAATAAATTTGTTGGAAATTCTTCAAATTTAACAAAAATACAATACATAATACACTAATATTTTTCAATTATGGGATTGTATACAATAATAAGAAATATTTTCTGAATGAGAAATTATTCTCTTGGTTTTCTTATGCGCTCTATATCTTTAAGAATTTTGTTAAAATTAAAATGTTTATATTGTTTTCTAATAATAAGTTATGTATATTATAAACTTTAATCTTATAAAAATATTACAAGAATAGATATAAATTCTAAAAATTTTATAATCCTCAAAAGCTATTATTCATTTATTCATAAGATTATAAAATTTTCTTATCTGCTACAAAATAATGTCAATCAATAATGATAAAATATATTTCCAGTTAAATGAAATAACTTACCTACATCCTATAATACTCAAACATATTATCTAAAAATATAAGACATGTTTACTTGTACTGTTTATAAAAGTATGTCGGCAATGAGATCCATGATAGATATCAAAAGAATAGCAAAGTTTTCTATTGGTAAAAATATTTAATTTTTCGATATTTTTGATAAAATTATTTATTTCTAAGACTAAATGTTGGTTATATAAAATATATTGCTAAATTGTGTAGCTTTTGAGAAAGGTACATTGATTATAATTACTGTAATTTGATCATAGGATTATTTATTTAACTGTCCTATTTAACTTGCACTTTGTGTGAATGTTGTATTTTTATGGAGCAGCCAATGCAATGTGTAATTTTTTATTTTTCCTATTCCTCTATAATACCTGTTTACTTGACAGTGCAAAATAACAGTATATTGTAAATGGGTGTTTTAAATACAAGGAATGATTGATTTTTTATTACATTCCCTTGTTTTAATAGTTTTTTCACAGAAAACTATAAAAATATCATTTCTACAGGTATCAAGATAAGAATTTCATGATTATTACAAGTATTTATTAAAATGTAGATAATTTTAATTACTGTTATGTAATGTTTTGTAACATTTAAATTTACATTTCTTAATAGATTTTTGGAGATAATCTGTCACTAAATACAGTATTAGAGAGAAGATATTATGCAAAATATTCAGAAACAATTATATTTATAGCTAATTAAACAAATTTATTAGAACAAACAATTGGCCCTTTATTTTTCAGAATTTCTTTATTTAACAATGCTGTGTGAAAATTGATAAATGAATGTCTTAACTGTTTTCTTTATTTTCTATTAACTTATTTACCTACAAGAGACATAACTTCTTTCTATTCAAAAGAAAATAATTCATAAGGAAACACTTTGTGCTTGAATTTTTATAGAAATTTATGGAAATAATGGATCCCAATAATTTTTAAAAACATTTTAATGGAGATACTATATTTTAAGTACATATTTTATCATAAATTGGTTGGTTGATATTGTAAGAAATGCTTTCATATTTGTTTCATCCAAATTAGATAAGTGTTTCTATATTATCATTATTATTTTCAATCTGTATCTGTCCACTATTGGATGAAGGCCTTTCCAATCAGTTTCCATCTGTGACTTTTTTTTTTTGTTGGTCAGTGTGGACTAACAACATTTATGATTGTCTTCCCAACTAGTTTTTTGTCTTTTATCAATTGTCCTCCATTCAGTTAGTTTTTGTCCATCAATCATCATCTCTTCTTGTACTTCAACTTGACAGATGTAGGATTTACATATAGGATGTGTGTTTAAAAGAGCATGGCAAAATTAATCACTTTGAATTGTTGTTTTACTATGCATTTAGGGTCTAAATCCCTCTTCAGCTGTTGACAATTTTTAAAAAACTGGTTCTGAGTAAAGTCACAAGGAAAATATATTTTAGTTTAATATATTAAACATACAAAAGGCATGTATAATATCATATGCTGAGTACTAAATTTATGATACTATGTAGTACTCAAAATGTGATATTATATATGACTTTTTATGTCTTAATATTAAACTAAAATTATATTTACCTTTAATCTGATAACTGTGCTTTCCTGTAGAACAGATTTCAAGCTGACATTACTATGATCAAAGAACATAATCTACCCTGTGTAAACATGGGATTTCTGTCACCACATTTTTTGAATAAAGAGCTTTGGTGCTTCCACTCCATTCTCTGCCTTTTCACTTCTGAATCAAACTGAAAGCAATAGTATTATCACCTGTAACAGTCCTGTTCAAATTGTCCAGATCAGCCTTCACTACATCTAGCAAGTTTGATCAATAATCCAGTCTCTGTTGCTTTTAATCATGGATTATCTAGTGAGGCATGGGACAAGAGCAGATTTTATGTTTTCCCAAATTTTCACTTAAAATTTTAAGTACAATGTTTTTTTTTGATACTTGTTGTCTCTGCTGTCAGTTGCACACTTTAGTCTTCTTTACTCAAAACAAAAGCAAATCTTCTCAATGTTTTCTCTGGTTTTCCTAGTTCAATGGATTTATAGCCTTCTTGGAAATGAGCATGCCATTCAAATGTACATAATAAACAGCCATTACCTAGACAACTTTAAGATCCTTGAATGTCTTAGTCAGAGATTACCTAAACAGCTATAAAACCCATTTACAGTACATTGATCCATGTTCACTTTTCTGACAATGTAGAGCTGCATATGACAGTTGTGCTAATATAAACTAATCTTAAGTTCATTGACATACCCAAGCTAGTTAAACATGACAGAGCAACACTTAATGGTCAGTTTGTTATACAAAGTTTTGGGATTGATTTTATAGTATAATTATAAAATAACTAGTCCCAGAATTATCAAACTATGTAGATGTAATCTTCATTTAGCTTTCATTCAGTTTTCATTCAAATATCTATTAATTTTTGTTGTATTATTGGTCACTTTTATTTGTTCATCACTAATAATTAATGTTTTAGTAAACTATTAAATAGTTTAAAACTATCTTTGTAATTTATTGTATTTGAAAAAGTTTTATATATATATATATAAAACTTTTATCATCATCAAATCAAAATACATAAAAATTAAAAATAAAAATTAATTTTTATGCATTTTGATTTGATGATGATACATTAAATTATGTTATTATTTTGAAAGAAATTAATGAGAAATAAAGCATATACATGCCTTGTAGCAAAAAATCAAAATAAACAATAAATTAACACACAATCTCCTATTAATGTGCTGCCAAGTTGTGTATGTTCAGTCTTTTGCAATTGCTGAATATAAGCATCATAAACAGCATTTTGTCATCATACATTTTTTAGTCACTTCAGACCCTGATGATTATTGAAGAAAGTTGAAAATTCTTTCAACCAAAACTTACAAAGAAATGAGGGAAGGATGGATGTATTTGTTTCTTCTAATTAGTACATCTATATTTTTAAATTTTATAGTTATTTAATTGAATATTGTTGTTTGTGTATCTTTATTATGAAGAAATTTATAATCATTTAGATCATAAGTAATTTATTTTCCACATTTTGTTCTTTTAATTCTCAAGTTTATTTCATAAAATTGTATATGTATAGTTGCTGTATGTAACAAATAAATGATATTGCAAACAGAATATTTCATGTAATTTAGAATACATTGTAATTAAAATATAAAATATAATAAAAGATTTCTTTTACAGTACAACATATATATCTTGTCCAGCTGATCCAACAAAGACACTTGGAATAAAGCTTCCATACATGGTGATGATTGTCAAAAATATGAAAAAATATTTCACATTTGAAGTACAGGTGAATTTAATTTTTTATAAATATACAGGATTTCTATTATCAAATACAGTAAAACCCTGTATAAACTGGAATCAAACCATACTAAAATTATTTTTCATTTTGAGCAGGTTCCATTTTCTGCGGGGATGAGTTTTGGTACTTTTTTCTTTCTTTATTGTTAAAGTCAGATAACTGTCAATAGTTATGTTCATTTTTATGTAAATACTTTTACATATGTGAAAATAATTTTATTGCTAAGTTTAATCCAAAATGATTCCAACATTTTCAACAATCCAAATTAATTCAAAGTGATATCTGTAGTAAAGATAGGAGTATTCAAATGCAATAATTGAGACGTATTAGATTCTAAAAAGTTCTTGTTAACAACAACTTGTGCTAGGTATTTGAATGCTTCTTGGATGCAATCCTTATAACCTCTTACCTCGCATTACAGCAGACATGCAAATTCTACTACCAAGGACTAGTGTCTTGCCAGAAATTCTAATCACATTACAGTAATATAGAAACCAAGTTATTCAGTGATCTGGCTCTTGATAAGTTTTAATACTTTAATCAATCATTTATTTCAATTTCTGTAATTATCAACAATATTAATCAACTTGTTCTAACTACTAGTTAGTTACTAAATACTCCATAAAGGCAAATTGGCAGCATTGTGTTACCTTATTCTTATTGTTTCATAACATATTTGTTGCTCGTTCTCAAGAATTCATTAAATTCTTGAAATTTCTCAATTATACTCCTACTTTATGTTGCCAATTTATCTATTTTGTTGCTAGAAATAGCTATTTTCATTTTGCATTTAGATATAAAAAGTTATAATTTTTCTATTTTCAAGATAGGAATTTAGCTATTTTTCCATTTGCTCTAGCTACAAACAAACAACTTTTTCAATGATAATATAGCATTTTACCACTTTTTCATTATGATTTTGACTGCTGTTGGTGATACTGACCTGGTTAATTCCAACAAGGACTAATACTAACGAAGACCTGTGTCCATGTCTGTCATCCTATGACCTTTGTATCAGAAAAGGTTTGAAATTGTTCTTCAGAAGACAGTCACTGTAGAGGACATCAAACTGTTATACTTAGAGATGGTTTACTTTGTCCAAAATATGTGGAATCTTAATTTTCCATTTTATTCAGGATAATATTCTTTTGTACCTAAAATCTTGTTTCTGCATTGGACAGATTTCCAACTTACAGTAAAATTTAATATAGAAAACTGCTCCATTCTGAATTTTTGACAAGACTATGTCTTGTTTATAAAATCGTATTGCTGTTTTATGTTACCAACATAGAGGTATGAAGGAGTACGTGTTGAGAGTTAATATTTGGCACAGAGTATTAGATACCCAAATCACTTGTGCATAAAAAAATCCAGACTTGTAGGTAGTCAGGGGACCGAGAACAGAGTCAAAATAAAATACAAAATGGTGACCCTCATCCTCACCCCATCAAAGTCAGGTGGGGAAGAGTACCACCCACAGTCATTCTAGAAGTGAACTCTGACCTTAGGACTGAACACGTGAAGAATCCCTAATTATGTAAATTTGGGAATGCTTCAGATATGACGTTAAAACGGTTTTGTGTCATTACAAGTGGGTTTTTAAACATTATGTAGTATAGTAAAATCGTGAGAGCAATAAAATTTTAAAATTATGTTAGGTTGGTAATACAACCTAATACAATCCCGGTTATATTAGGGTTGTTGTTACATCCAATGACGTTATAATCGGGTTAAATTGTATACTATTCGTGCAAAATAAAAAAATAATTTTGTACGATACAATAGCCATGATTATTTTTTTCAAACATGGAAAATTTTCATTGCGCATTGACAAAAATTCATCCCAGGCCAACATGCAATGGAGAGAAATTTTGAAATTGGATAGGTTAATTTCATCGAAAATGCATTGTGGATGACTTTGTGGTCATGGCCAGCGAAGTTTGAATGATTGCGCCCAAAAGCAGCGATACCAAAGATTGGAGAATGAGAATGAGACCCGCCTTGAGCGTCAAGTGATTCTGCTTAGTAGTGAGTCTCCGAGACATAGTCTTGTCCCAAATACGGTTTTGCCATTTACTTGTTTCTGTTTAAGACAGATTTCCATTTTATTTGGGTTGTACTGTATTTATTTTGTTTTACTATTAAAAAGATATTTTCTTAAATTATCTTATGTTTTATAACAATATATTTTTAATAATTGTGAAAAAATTACTTTATGAAAAAAAATATTATTAGTTACATTCTTTCAGTTATTTGTATTTTTTTAAATATTTGTTTAATTCTGTGTGTTAAAATAAATGGCTCAGTTATTTACATCATTCACCTAAGTAATGAAATCTCATTGTTTTTTTAATTTCCAATCTAATAATTATTTCTTTAATATAACTTAAAAATACTCAAAATTTTGCTATATTAGAATTTTTAAAGTATTTTATTTTTCTGAGATATTTAATATTTTAGTTAAATTATATGATTAAACATATAACTTAAAATATTCTTTTTAAAGGTGATTGATGACAGAAATGTTAGAAGACGATTTCGTGCAAGTAATTATCAAAGTACAACAAGAGTTAAACCTTTCATTTGTACAATGCCTATGAGGTTGGACGAAGGGTGGAATCAAATTCAGTTTAATTTGTCTGATTTCACAAGAAGAGCTTATGGCTCAAATTACTTGGAAACACTTAGAGTTCAGGTAATCTATTTCCAAACTAGTTATTTGTACAGAAGAGCAATGTCTGTTTAAGTATTGCCAAATTTTAATAATTTTGAAATAAAAACTGAAATACATAAAATGTTAATAATGTATTATTTCTATGCATGCTAAGCTTATCTCAAAAATCTGCTGTTAATAATAATAAATCATGCTTATATGTGTGTAAAATATGTTCAGATTTATACACACTTATTCCTATTGAATAAACACTTGCATTATACAATTTTAATAATTTGGTGTAAACTAACACATGATATCATTAACAGTGGAAATGTATCTATAAATTCATTTTACTATTATGTTTTAATAAATTTTAGATAAGTGGATGGATACAATGTCAAAATTTTATTAAAACTTAATTTTTAACACAAAAACATTATAACAGGACAATAATACAGCATTATGTGAATAAAATCTATAATTTAATTATGCTAATTGTTAAAATCTTGAACTTTAAAAACACAAAATGTATAAAATAATAATAATACCTTCAGAATTATGGAAATATTTAATTTTCTGCATAGTAATTAATGGGAATAGGAATTGTTTTATATAAGGTTTCATTTACTAGATAAATTCAGTGAAAATTATATTCATTAAACAAATTCATTCATTAAAGACCAGTTGATTACATTTTATCTGCAATGAATAAAAATAAATTTTATATTTTTACTGTTTTCAAGAATAATTATACAATAATTCTCTGTGAAAAATTAATGTAACATTATACAAGCTGATACAGACTACCCATACACACTTTTAAAATGAAGGGGGAGTGAGTTTCATTAATTAATTAAAAATCCAAAAAATTTTGATAAGTAACTTGGGTATGATATATTGAATGGTAATATTTTCAACTTCCAATATTGGCTAGAAATGGAATATCAAAGCTGAAAGTCCCATTTATATATAAAAAAAAAATTTAACATATTTTTTAATTTGGATTCAGATTAAACTCAAAAATAAGACAATTTTGTCTCTATCATTTTTTTCTGAAAACACTTCCACTGACCATAAAATTATCTCAAAAGTGTGATGAACTCTTCTTGATGAAACCTTATTATAGGCTGTTTTGTGATATTTTTCAGCTGGCTGACATGAAAATGTAAACATTTCATATGTTTACATTTTCAGTCACGTCTATCAAAGATGTTTGTGATCTACATAGCTATATCTTATGAAGTTCTGCTTGAAAAAGAATCTGTTGCTTGAAGAATAGATGCTTATGTTGCTAAGAACAGTGCTCAGTTTGAATATTTTGATTAAACAACAATTAAAATCAGCACCAAATAGTTACACAAAAATACTGCATAGCAAGTTACAATTTTTGTTAGTTCATTATCAATTACATATTATTGTGTTTTGCACTGCATAGACTGTACCTCAATAAAAATATTTTTTCACAGTATCATTTTTGTCTACACTACGCTTTATGGCCAATGGAGACATTTTCAGAAATATGAGACCAAATTATCTTATTCTTTGAGTTTAATTTGAACCTAAATTAAAAAATATCATGTTCTATTTTAAAAATTTGACTTGTCTGAATAGTCCACTTCTGGCCAGTACCAGCAGTTAAAAATATTATCTTTGATAGTGTGTGTAACCGATTTGTCAAAAATCCTAAAAATTTCAATAAATAAAGTCCTTAATTTAAAAGTGGTTTATGGGTAACTGCCATGTGTTGTCTATGTAGAAGCATAACATCTGCTCTAGTAATCATCTACAATATTTTTGCTGCTTCCTATAAAGTCTAGATTTTCAGTTGTCTTAGGCTGTCAAAAAACTAAATATATGGTTTAAAATAAAATGATTACTTTTGAGGAATCAATATATAACTATATAATAATTCTGTAATTAAATGTATTTTAATTGTTTTGAAATATCTATATAACTAAAAATTATTTTCTTTTATAGATTCATGCTAATTGTCGCATCCGACGTGTGTATTTTTGTGACAGAATGTACTCTGAAGATGAATTACCAGCAGAGTTCAAACTTTATCTTCCAATGCAGAAATCAAAAACTTGAAGTTCTCCAAACGTAATGAAATTTTATTGTTTTCACCATGTTGATGAGTCAGCAATGAAAAAAAATATTAAAATTTTTTGTTATCAGTCATTTCCTTTGAAAATTTTAATTCTTCATAAAATTTAAATGAAATTCTTTTAATGAAAGTTTTGATATAATGTTTGGCACCTAAAATTATACTTTTGTACATACCAAATAAAAAATTTATATTTTATGACCTTAAGTTTTAATTTATATTGAATAATTTTAAAAGAAAAATGAAAAATATTCAACTACTACATGAAAACAAATAGCTTTTAAGGTTTATCCATACTTTAAACAAAAAAATACATTGCTTTTTAGAATCTTAATAGAAAGTAGATATGAAGCATGTAAATAAAGTTTACCAATCAATACTAGAAAATCATACTGGTATAAACAAAAGAAGACTAATGAGGTATGATAACAGTGCACTCATGCAACAAAATGTAGTATGTGATATATACAGCAAAATCATTTGACAATCATCTGCTAGAACTGCTAACAGAGGAATTGTTCCTGGTACATCAGTAGTTTATCAGGCAGCCTCAGAAAAGGCATATGATTCATTGCAATGGTTCCCAATTAGTGGTATGCTTACCCCTGGGGGTATGCAAAATTGCATGAAGGGGTACGCAGGGCAATCTAAAATCGGTCAATTTAAAATTTAAATGCATGAGATGAACAATCAAAAGAATAATGTGTGGACCATCAAAAATTTGGCAATTTACAACATGATGTCAAATGCACAAATTCGTTTATTTATAACTAAAAATATTCTCGAAATTTCATCAAAAAAATGCATTTGTGACAATACCTAAATGAAATTCTCACACAAGAAACAAAAATTATACAATTATCATTATCATCATGTCAGCGAAGCGGCAATAAAATATTTACTACCATTTTGCACAACATACCTCTGAGAGCAATTTTCGGCCATGACAAACATGAAAACTAAACATCATCACTGACTTGAGACTGAAGCCAATCAAAAAACAACCAGATTTTACAAAGTTGTGCAAAGAAAATCGTGCACTTTTGTCACCTTAAAATTAAATAACCTTATGTTATTTTCAATATTATTAGAATTATATTTTAAGGGTAAAAAATGTAAAAAAACTTATTTTATTTATCACTAGCTGTCTACCTACAGCTTTGCCCGCATTATATCAAATTTTCTCTTGGGAGTAAGGTATTTTCTCGCAGTAAAATGTAGTCTATATCCATCTCCAACATGTAAGCTATCTCTGTGTCAAATTTTATTAAAACCTGTTCAGCGGTTTAGACATGAAAAGGTAACAGACAAACAGCAGAATTACCTTCAAATTTATATTATTAGTATGGATTAATATGAATTTCTGCTATAAGGGGTACGTGAGTTTGAGCTCTTTCTTGAAGTGGTATGCAGGAAAAACTAATTGGGAACCACTGATTCATTGCATTGCAAATGCAATGAAAAGCTGTTCATTTCTGCATTTTTGCCAAGTATATTTGTGTAGCTTTGACTTTTTACACAAAGGTATTAGAACTGTGTACAATAAGTGTAGTGTGATCTCAATTTGAGTATTATCAATTTGAGTATTTGAGTATATATCAACATTTAAGAATTTGATACCAGGCATTTCCTCTCAAGTTAAACTATTCGAAGCAATGGGAGTCAACCAATATTTATAATGATCAAAATAGTCTAATCATAAATGGGATGAGTTTAAAATGTCTATGTGATCTGTAGATTGCTTTTATTCATACTGTGTATTTTTATTGCAGTTGTGTAAGTTACTGAACTAAAATCCAGGGACTGAGGTTCATTCTGGTAATAGTTTGGTTTGTTTCATTTGTGAGGTCCAGACAGGTCCAAACCATCACAAAATTTGCAAAAATTTAGTTGTTGATTAAACAAAAATTTTTCAATCCTAAATGACAAAAGAAAAATGTTAGAAGTTAGACACAGAGTTTGTGTTGCATTCTAACATAAAGTCAAAGTTTAGAAGGAATGCAATCCCCATATCGACAATCTCCAGTTGGGAGATTGAAGTTGATTTTGAGTTGACCTCTCCTGCAATCAGAGTTGGGATTTCATTACAGTTAGTAATGAGGGACCAGCCATTTGGAAAGCATGAATGAGGGAGATCAATCAATTGGAATGGCCGATCGAAAGGCAGAGATTGATATAATCATCAATCTTCAATGACAAAACCACTTTCCGTAAACTGTGCACTTGCACACAGTGAGTCAATGGGCTCTGTACATGAAATGCAGCGTGTTAACACATTAGAAGTAGTCTCCTTGGATTTATGTATTTTAAGCTGTGTTGCTAATGGAACCTCTTCATCTGTTCTACTTGCTGGTGAGAAGTCCTGAGTCCTGTTTCTTTGCTACATCTCCCCTGCTCGATGAACGTCTTCTTTCGCCTGCCCCAGGACTGTGTTATTCGGAATGAATGCGCACACAGCTGGAAACTGGACTTTGAACTTTTCTCAACCCATCTACTCCAGGAAGACACTGTGTTGGAAAATCTGTAGTGTATCACAACTAAGACATGTAAGATATTTTCTTACATGTCTTAGTTCTGATTTAGTTGATAGCAATATTTTTTTTTTTTTATTTTTTTTTGAGAGAGCTGTTTTCAGTTTTCATCAAAAACATGATGTCAGATTTTAAAGAGCAATGCTCTGCTGTTAAATTTTGTTTCCTGTTAGGAAAAAGTGGATCAGAAATGGTTGAAATGATTCAATGTGCTTACAAACAAGATGCCATGAGTAAGACAACGGTTTACAAATGGTTTTTCCACTTTCAAAAAGGAGAAATGTCTCTTAAGATCAACCAGGTCTGGTTGTCCATTCAACATTCGATTTGTTTGTTTAGTTATGGCAACGCAACACTTAGGTGATCTGCCTAGGGGGGATGCCTTCTGGGAGGTCTTTTTAAGGGAAACTGGCCATTATTTAGGCGTTACAGACATGGAGAAAACCTGGAAAACTCCACGTGGTCAGCCCTTCCGAGCAAGGTGCGATCCCATGACCAAACTCCCAGTCTTAAGAGAACGAAGACCGTTTGGCCACTGGTGGGCCCATCCAACATTCAAACTGACAAAAATGTTGAGAAATTTTGCTTTCTCATTAACAAAGATCACTGTCAAACCATTGATAAACTCATTGATTTGTCTGGAATTTCATGAAATTTGATCCAACAAATTTTGTCACAAGAACTCTGTTTGAGAAGAGTTTCTGTGCTTGACCATTGATCATAAAGGCAATCACTTGGCAGCTTGCCAGGCTTTGAAAGAACATTTGGAAAATGATCCAGACTTGTTTTCTAACTGATGATGAATTATGTATTATGGTTATGATCTGGAAAACAAATGTCAATCCAGCCAGTGGAAAACATCAGAATCTCTGTCCCAAAAAAAAAAGCAAGACAAGTAAACTCAAGTGTGAAAACCATGTTCTGTTTTTTGATGTGAAAGGAATTGTTCATTCCAAATTTCTCCATCCAGAACAGACAGTCAATCATTATTATTATCTGGAAGTCCTTAAAAGACTTCATGATGCTGTGAGAAGGAAAAGAAGGGACTTGTGGCGAACAGGGGATTGGTTTTTTCATCCCGACAATGCACTCTCCATACAGCAGTTTTTGGGAACAAACAGCATGGCCCTCCTCCCTAATCGCCTGATCTTGCACCTTGTGATTTTTTTTGTTCCCCAGGATGAAGAGGGAACTCAAAGGGAAGCACTTTCAGACAGTAGAAGAGGTGAAAACAAAAATGACAAAGGCACTAAGAGGCATTTCAGAACAAGAATTTTCTAGGTGTTTTGAACAATGGAAAAAGCATCTGGACAAGTGTGTTGAGGGTAATGGAGAATATTTTGAAGGCGATTAAAATATGTTGTTTTCCAAACAACCAAAATTAATCTATAATGATGAGTGACAATTAAATATCTGTGAAAATTGATTTTAATTCTATTTAGTTTGCTAAATAATAATTGTGATATTGGAAAAAATTATTACTATTATTTTATTTTTAAAAAATTTAAAGATTAGAAACATTCAATCAATACTTCTAATCTTTAAATCTAAAAATGTATCAATCTCAGGACACCATATAATACAGTGTGTTCTTAGAAGATTGATGCATTTTTGATGTAGATATCAATTTCACTTTGTGAGCCAACAGAGGTAAGTCACATGTACAGTAATTCTGAAGTTTTGTACATTATCACAGATGTTCAATACATTCTCCATAAGTTGTGTAACATACATTAACTCTCTAATCATATTCATCCCATGTACTGTACATTGAAGCATAGCAGCATTGATATTGCTGTGGAAAACTTTGGACAGGTCACCTTTATGAACCTTCATTAGAAAAAGTCACATTATGTGAAGTTTGGTGACATTGGTAACCAATCTAGTATGGATGCATCAGCAACTATTGTGTAGTCCATCCATCTATTTAGTCTCCAGTGCAAGAAGAGCAGACATCCCAATGGTGATAAGGTAAGGTAAGGTATTTTATTAGAACAAGAAATCTGCAGAATACCTGTTGTAGTGAATAACAACAATCAACAGACTTTTAGTATGTTTTCAGAAATAATTGAGATAAATCCCTAAATGTTTATAGGAATTTTGTTGAAAAATAATTATTTATGTTAGACTTAGAAAATTTTCTCGCTTACTTATACTATTTCTAATCTAATTACAGACTTTCTCTTATATGTAGACACTCAATTTCTTAATGTTAATATTTATATATTAACTGCTTTTGGTTTAATTGATTTCCAAAATGTAGCATATATATAAAATTATGTTCAGTTTAATATAAAATAATTTAAAACATGAAAATATAAAAAGAATCAGATCTTAAAATATTTACTTTATTTACTGTTTAGTACAGAAGAATTATACTAACAGTTGTCTTTTCAATTCAGTAGAAAGCAGTTTTTAAAGAATATATTTATTCTATTTAATACAGTCAATAAAAGTCATAATCACAGAAATATAGAGATTCCAGAACAAGAAGTACAACAAAATACTATCAAACAATAGTATATGCAAATAAAATTGTCAAGATTTATACATTTTTCTATTTATTTAAAATTTTCATTCTTCTAGTTCCAGAGTCTCTTCCTGATTATTTTTGGTTCTTAAATATGTTTTTTTAAAATACAATATCACAATCCTATTGTATAAGATCTCCCATTTGGATTATGTATTGGACAAACATAAGGCTTTGCAACACACCATTCGTACCAAACATTGTTTCGACTAGCACATCGCCAAAAATGTACTTCTAATTGATTATTACCCAATATATAAAGTGGTTCCTATAAAAAAAAGTTAATTATTAATCTTAAGGTGTTAAATTTCAATATTATATTTTATAAATTAACTACTTTTTAAATTATTACTAAAAAATTCTGAAGAAAAAGAAATCATTGTAATATTTATTAAAAACTAAATAAATTAAATATTAATTTATATAAAATATTTATCAAACTAAACATAAAATTAGTACAGTAGAACCTCGAAAACTCGGCCTAATGTGGACCGAAGGGTGGCCGAGTTTGTGAAAATGCTGGGTTATCGGGAATGGGGTTAAAAAAAATAAGTACGAGTGTTTCCTCAGAAAATACTGTACTGTACTTGTATGTATTGTTTACTTGAGAATATAACAGAGAATAAACTGCCCAAATACCCTTAAACAAAGGAAAAGTACGTCCTTTATGAAGGCATAGAGCCTTTACTACATGAAAATGAAAATTAATGAATACACTGTGTACAGTAATTTACCTGATAAGACAGACCTCAGAAAAATACTTTATGAGAGCTTTTATACTTTTATAAAGCTGTCTATAATGAAAATTAATTAACTAAGGATTTTTTGACCTGCCAGGGTGTGGCCGAGTTATCCGGAGTGCCGAGTTTTCGAGGTTCTACTGTATTGCCTATTTACTACTTAAAATTATAACAAATAATTTAAATCAATAAATGAAATAAAGATGAAAATTAAATGAGATTAATGAGATAACCACAGCATAAATACACAGAATTTTTCTTTTATCATAAGTGATAATAGGCAAGAACATAAACTGCTTTGAGTAAAGAATAAATAATACTTTCATATAGCATGCAGTATACTTTTAGTATAATTTTTGCTATATGGGTTTTCCATTACTTACAGGAGTTTTTAAATTCTTAATAAATTATACCATTGTCTTTTCTCTGATTCTACTAAACAAATTGTTATTACTTATGCCTAATTATAATTGCTTTTTAGTACTCTATATATATTTTAATTTTGAATATTTTAAGAATATTCATTATTGTATTACATACAACTTTATTGATATGAAATGTATTTTTACTTTCCTGGCTATTATATATAAGGGAAAGTATGGCAATTGGTCAAAAAATGACCCAAGATTTTTACATTTTTGGACTTAGGACACCTTGAAACATCAAGAAATGAAAAAAAGTGTGTGAGGGACATGATTTTGTTTACAACCTTTGAAGCTTAACTCCTGTGCTTTTTGTTGAAAATTTCTGAAATTTTGCAGGGAAGTTTGTGTATTGGGGGATTATGCTATTAAATTTTGGTGATTAAAGATCAAAGGGGGAGATAATGGGGTTGTGTGTATCTCCAGTAGGGTCAGACTTAAATGACTATTTTACTCGTTATTAGCATTTAAAATTTTTTTTATAAAACCCATCTATTATCATATTTTTGAAATACAAGGGCTATTTTTTAAATAAGGTATGTTTTTTAATAAGAAGAAAAATACTGCAAATATCATTCATTAAAATATTCATTTAAATTATTTTATTATATTATATATAATATTGCTGTGGAAAACTTTGGACAGGTCACCTTTATGAACCTTCATTAGAAAAAGTCACATTATGTGAAGTTTGGTGACATTGGTAACCAATCTAGTATGGATGCATCAGCAACTATTGTGTAGTCCATCCATCTATTTAGTCTCCAGTGCAAGAAGAGCAGACATCCCAATGGTGATAAGGTAAGGTAAGGTATTTTATTAGAACAAGAAATCTGCAGAATACCTGTTGTAGTGAATAACAACAATCAACAGACTTTTAGTATGTTTTCAGAAATAATTGAGATAAATCCCTAAATGTTTATAGGAATTTTGTTGAAAAATAATTATTTATGTTAGACTTAGAAAATTTTCTCGCTTACTTATACTATTTCTAATCTAATTACAGACTTTCTCTTATATGTAGACACTCAATTTCTTAATGTTAATATTTATATATTAACTGCTTTTGGTTTAATTGATTTCCAAAATATAGCATATATATAAAATTATGTTCAGTTTAATATAAAATAATTTAAAACATGAAAATATAAAAAGAATCAGATCTTAAAATATTTACTTTATTTACTGTTTAGTACAGAAGAATTATACTAACAGTTGTCTTTTCAATTCAGTAGAAAGCAGTTTTTAAAGAATATATTTATTCTATTTAATACAGTCAATAAAAGTCATAATCACAGAAATATAGAGATTCCAGAACAAGAAGTACAACAAAATACTATCAAACAATAGTATATGCAAATAAAATTGTCAAGATTTATACATTTTTCTATTTATTTAAAATTTTCATTCTTCTAGTTCCAGAGTCTCTTCCTGATTATTTTTGGTTCTTAAATATGTTTTTTTAAAATACAATATCACAATCCTATTGTATAAGATCTCCCATTTGGATTATGTATTGGACAAACATAAGGCTTTGCAACACACCATTCGTACCAAACATTGTTTCGACTAGCACATCGCCAAAAATGTACTTCTAATTGATTATTACCCAATATATAAAGTGGTTCCTATAAAAAAAAGTTAATTATTAATCTTAAGGTGTTAAATTTCAATATTATATTTTATAAATTAACTACTTTTTAAATTATTACTAAAAAATTCTGAAGAAAAAGAAATCATTGTAATATTTATTAAAAACTAAATAAATTAAATATTAATTTATATAAAATATTTATCAAACTAAACATAAAATTAGTACAGTANCCCCCTATAACACTGTTGATAATTCCGTTTTATATGAATTCCATGTTGTACAAGTCACTTAGATTTTAGAAATACATGTGCCGGGCTGTGAATGGCTCACATATTTGTAAAATCTAAGTGACTCATACAACATGGAATTCATATAAAACGGAATTATCAACAGTGTTATAGGGAAGTTGACTGTATACAATATAATCAAATTTTTTGGACTCCAAGAATTGCATTATTCCAAGTCATTAATGTATTTTATTAAGATATTTCATTTAGCTTTATAAATTATAAAGTTTAGAGTATATTTAAATTTGAAAATCAGTTTACTTACTTTAAGTGGAAAGAAAATTGGAAACCAACTGAACATTCCAGAAGAATGATTATGTGGAACAATGCCTATTTGAAAAAAAATGATAATGATTATAATAATAATAGAAATTAGTTTTAAAAATAATGTACATGGAAAAAATGCAAATTTCAATGATTTCTTGGATTCATGCACAAGAGTAGAATAAATTTGCAAATTAGAACACAGAAGTCATTAGCTTTCAACTGATATTAAATATGTAGTTATTTGCTTCAGAATTATCATAATGACTGGAGATGAACAGAGTCGGTGAAAAATAAAAACTTATTTTGTGAGCTTCATCCAGACATAAAATAATTAGACATTGTTAGATATTTGACTGCTTGCATCGACAGGATATTTACAAGATCCTGAATTGTCTAGAAATATGTTGTGACAGCAGTAAAGCTGTATTTGAGCCAACCAAATTCACCATAAAGACAAGCACAGACTGCAACTTGCCCTCAATTTCAACTTTTTGGCTGAAAAATATGGGCTATCAGACAAAACTATGAAAAGGATGTATAGTATTTGACATGGGGGTATATGGTGACAGAGCAAAACTCTACACCATAGAAATACTACACCATAACGATTCTATTAAAATATTATAAAATTTTATACTTACTCAAAACAATATCCTTATATAAAACTGTTTCAAAATAACCAGCAAAGCCATGTATAGTGCAATTATATTTTATATCAAATGTTAATACTTTATATCTTGTATTATCAATCACTTTATCTGAAACAAAAAAAATTTAATAAATAATTTATTTCTGTATTTGATTTTAATCAAGTAAAACTAGTTGCTACTATTGTAACAGACTAGTGATAACTATTAATTAAAATTACAATTAAGTAGTTTCTAAAAATTAGGACAATTTTAAAATGCTTAAGATTTCAATTTTTGATTATCTAAATCAGGGCTTCTTAAACTATAGATTGCGACACCATTTGGGGTTGCTTAGCGAAATCTTGGGGTCACGCGATTTTAATGCAAAATATATTGTGAGAGTTTGAAAATGGCACGCTTTGTGTTGTAGGTTTCGTGAGTTGCGCTTTGTGTCACTTCTGGTGCAGCGAGACAATGATTCAGCAACACTGTAGTGTGAACTAGAGTAGTGTTGTCACTTTTCAGTGTATTCAGTTGTCAATAATGGTGTACTACCACAGTTCACTCTTGTGTTCCATTGTAACACAAGAGTGAACTGTGGTAGTACACCATTATTGTTTTTGCAAATTTGTATATATCTTTATTTTATATTTTTTGGGTCATGAAAAAAATCACAATCATTTGCTTAATAGCTAAAAGTCTCCAACCTTTGACCCAAAAGCAAATTTATCTAGCCTGCTTAGCTTATTTTCACTGATATGTTTTATTGTCAATATTTAAACTATTTCAAAGAATAAAAACTTTTAAAAATCAACTAGAATTAATAGATTTTGCTGCAAATAATTTTTATAAAAATCTATTTAAAGAAGAAAAGAGGTGAAAAAATAGTTGAAAATTGTTTTATTTAAAAATATATATATATATATATAAATGNGTTTTAAATTCGAATTTGTTATTGCGTATTGGTTCGATTATAGAACGATTGTAAACGTTTCAGAAAATTGATCAAATTGAAAATAGTTCGTTTGATTTTCGGCAATTCTCTTCAGCGGTAGGTGTTATATAACAATTACTATGGTTATTGAAATATTGGATGTAAATGGGGTTTGCTTGCAAAACCTCCGCTGACGAAGTCGCGGGTAACAGCTAGTATATATATATAGTGTTAAAGAACATTTTCAAAAATTAAATAGATAAAATTGAAATATTAAACATCAATGTCTAATGAACATCTAAAGAAAATTTTAATATTGTTGCCACAAAATTTATTCCCATTTATCACCTGTCATTCAGAAATAAAAAAAAGTCTGAATTTTTGACTATATCTCTCATAGATAGTCCTCAGGACTTGTCTTTTACAGCTTACATCAACCTTTGCAGAAAAAAATTGGAGAACCCTGAACTAAGAGATTTTATGTCTCCTAATTACAATATTTATCCTCTTTTTTAGAAGAGTTAACAGTATTCACTCTGAATAAAGGATCAGAATTCTCTACTGAATTTTTTCTTACATCATTCTATAAAATTTTTTCATAAAATATTCATGTTTTTCAGGAAACTAGTTTTATAATTATGTTTTATAGTCATGATTCAAGCAATTCACGTGCACAATGGACCTTTCATGCCGATGTGTGTTTAGGCTGCTGGCATCACCTATATAATAATTCAATTCTTTATGCAAAAATAATACACATGAAATGGACTTTATTATTATGGTTTCTTAAAAATTCATAGACTATTAGGCTTTTTTTTACTATTAACTGAACATTACATGTCTTCTTTTCTATATTTAATAACTTAATTATCATCATAACTATAGAAAATTCTCTTGCACAATGTACTTAACAGTTATTTCTGTTTTTTCTTTTTTTTAAATATGTAAGTCTATATAAAACTATCATTCTGTTATTTATTAATAATTCAAATTTTATAATTTTATTCTTTTAAATTTTTCATTTAATACTACCACATCTTCAACAAGTAATTACTCTAATATATTTTTAATGAAAGTTTTTGTATATATAAATTTATTTTTTGATTTTAAATAAATATAAAATAAAAAATTCAGATTTTTTATATTCTTATATAATTCTTTATTATTATATTCTTTAGTTATTAATCTGTTTTGCAAATTTTATTTCAAGCTTTAATTCACTAAATTTAAATTTGTTGCTTTAATTTTTAATTACACTCCATTTACGCCAATATCAATCTGCTCTAAATATATTTTTTTTATATTCTTTCTGTATAATAATTAAATATAGATATCTCCTAATATAGTTTACATTACCTTTGAATCTTTATAATAGGTGTTATCAATTATTTAAATAATAACTCTGTTAAAACCTAGATATTGTTAATCTATCTATCAGTTGTCTACCATATATCTCAAAATTTTTGTTCTGCATCTAGAATAATTTTAATTTTTTTATATTTGAAAAAAATTTGTTTAGATATCCTTAATTAACAAAAATATAGAAAATTGATTTCTTGAATTATGTAAGAGCCCGGACTTGACGAAAAAAAATCATAAAGATATGATTATAACTTTTCCCACAGACTTGATTCCTTGTTTGAGGTGACACATCGAATGTGTCACCAGGAACTTAACAACATTAGAATTGGACATGTAGGTTTACCAAAAAAAAAGGGCAATGGAGTAAAGAGGCAAGATCCTAAATAAAAGGCAATGTCTGATGACGACATGGGGAGTTCATCCGACAAAAGAATCTGTCATTATCAAAAGTTCACCTTCACCAGAGTTGCACTATCGCATGGATACCTAACCGACATCAAAGATTTCTACCTAAGTGACTTTCCTCCCTCCAACGACCCTCCTCTCACCCGAATAGTCCAAATATCAAGACATCAAGACATTGCCAAATATACCAAGACTTTTCAGATCCATTCATCGAACTTCCAAATCATTAATTCGCCATGTTGTGAACTCCACTCTTCAACCCGATCAGCAATGCAGTGCATCCTCAGATCCTTTACAACGTATCTATGTAAACTCTCTCTCTCAAGACTAGAACTCATGAGGATAGTCAATATCATATACAAAGCCTTATAAAATATAGAAAGGGGATACCCAAATGTTAGCCTATGTTTAGCCTAATTGTAAATAGCTTATAGTGAATAAATGGATATATATTATTGTTAAATTTGTTTGGTGCACTTTCTTAAACCGCACCCTCTCTTGTGTCGCCTCCATCCTGGATCCAACCACCTAAAAATGTGACTTTCTCATGCAAAAAGGTTTCTGTGTCTGTCCTTAAGACACAGTGGTGTCAGTTCTGAAGTGACATCGTGGTGTGGTGCCAACTCTGTGGTCACAATTACATTTGGAAATATTTGATTATAATCATACCCTATAATCCAGCAATTTTTTCAAATCAAGCATCATAATATGTTCTAATATTTCTTTACTTTTTCCTCTAAAATAATTCTTCTAGTCTCAAACATTTAGACATGAAATGTCAAATTCAAAGTATGAGAATATTTAGAAGAAGAAAGATAATTTCTGAAAATTTATCAACTTTCTGTAATACTCGTATCCAAATATATTTATTTAACTTTAAGTAAATTTTAAAATTTGTAATTTGTTTTTAATAAAACTATTTTAACAGATTAGGTCTTCATTGTTTGAACAATTGTTCTGCTTACTTATTTGTTTCTTAATCAGAATTTTAGTATTTGCAGTCAGGTAATTAAGTTTAATTTAAGACAATAAATTGTTAATTTATACAATGCAATCAAATCTAAGACATGAAAATGATTTATCAGAACTATTGTATTTGAATAATATTTGAAATCTCATTTTAACTACTCCATTTTTGTAAAACTATGTGATTAAATATAGCAATTATTATTATGATAGAAATATTTTTTCTTTTCCTATAATCTTAGATTTCACTATAATTAGAAAGCACTCAGAGAAAATTCTGTAATGTTTAATCTTTTATAAATTTCTTACCTTTATTTGGATGATAAAATGTAAATAATGGTTGGGGTTCATCTAATTCAGTCCTATTGTGCAGTCGAACAACATAAGGCATTTCAAATGGAGCCTACATATAAAATATATTTTAAATTAGTGTTTAATCTGTATAAATAATTAAGTTCTTTTACAATAACTTATATGTATAAAAAACTTTTAATGTTATAATAAATGAAACTTACGAGTGGATGTTTATCTCTATCTTTCATTTGAGCAACTTCACTATATAATTTAGGGGAATGTATAGGTGCTATGTAAGAAGTATAGCTTGCAGGAATGCTAATTCCATCGTCTGAATAAAAAAGTAATTATATGATTGCATAAAACTTGAAAAAATAATGCATATCTGCCAATAAAAGTACTTCCTGTTACAATAATAGTAAATAAGTAAATAATCAATTAAAAATTGTACATAATGTGTAACTGATTATTTTTTTTATTAATGTTGCAGGAAGCACTTTTATTAGTAGCTATACATTTCAAACATCATAGTACAACAGAATAATATAAACTGTACAGTAAAATCTGTCTAAAACAGAACCTGAATAAAATAGAAACATGTCTAAAAGGGAGCATTTCTTTGGAATGAAGTGATATTCTGTGTCAAATTTTATCATAACTCAGAAACCTATCTGATGATGAAATGAAAGTAGTCTTTGTATATGAAAAATGTAGCTTATCCTAAATAAAGCAGAAAACTAAGATTCCACTTGTAGGCAAGTAAATAAATCACCTCCAGCTATAGTAGTCACAGCAGAGCAATACAAAATATATTTCAAGAATAATTTTGAATCTTGTCAGAGAAACCAAGGTCATGCAGCAAGAAGACACAGACACAGGGTTTTGTTAGAATTAACCAGAGGTAGAATTAAATACATTTAAGAATTAAAAACTTAGTTTTTTTTTGTTTTTTCATCAGACAGTTTTCACAATTATATTAATATATATATTAATTTTACCTTTAAGAAACTTTTGTGCTCCATCTAAACATTCTGGGGACAATTCGTTATCACCAAATGATCCAAGTAATTCTGACACTAAAATATCTGCTTTTTCTGGAGCATTCCAAAGCCTCATATCACTATTCACAACAATTACACTATCTCCCCACATTTCATCCTGTTGTGCTTGCAAACTATATTAAAATTAAAACAATTAATTAATTCATAATTTTAATCAGATTATAATAAATGGGCAATACTTACGTTACAACTGCATTAGGATTTTTTTCAACAGCATATACTTTTATCTTTCTTTCAGCTTTTCGAGCAGCAGTTAAAGCAGCCCGAACCAGTGGACCTCTGCCAGCACCAACAACCATTAAAATACTGTAATATTCATTAAAATAAAGTAAAAAGAAGTCTCTAAATTTTCAATTAAAATTATCAACAACTTAAAAATTCAATTTGTTGTGTTCCAAATACAGTAGGTGATCGGTTAACGAACAGATCGGATAACGAACACTTTCGCGAAAGATTTTTATGTTCGGACAACGAACACATGATCAGATAACAAACACCCCACAGAACAAACACAAGAAGAAGCGACGTAAATTAATGAATACCGATTGGTCTTCCCTTGTCTTCGGGCAACAATTCGAAACTTTTCGGAGTGTGGGAGACGTCGACATCGACGCTCAAGCCGATATATACCGATCGGATAGTATTCCTCCGAACTTTGAAACTCTCCCTT
>NW_019384625.1:175036-179939 GCF_000671375.1 Centruroides sculpturatus | reverse complement strand
AAAATCCGTCTTCTTGCGCCACCAGAGGGCCTTTTAAACAATAGGTAGTCTGTTAGCGTTGGTCAGTAGTAGTCCAAATGCAATACGAATGTTTCTTTTTTGAAAATTTGATCACGATTTAAATACAGTATTTAGTTTTAATATTACCGATATGTCATCGAAAAGAAAACGTGTTATATTATCATTAAAAGACAAATTAAAGTATTTGTTTCGATTATCCGGATTTTTCCTTATCCGGACTACCTTCATCCCCAATTAGTCCGGATAATCGAGGTTCTACTGTAGTATGTTTTCTTTATATATGATATTCATTTCCCTTCAAACTGAACGGAGTATATATACTGACAAAAAAAAATTGATGCACCATGAAGGAATTATCCAACTGGAACGAAATTTGATACAGTAATTTATTGTAAATGCACAGAAAAAAATGAATACAGTTTTGGAAGTTTGATGATTTATTCTAGAAAAACAGCTATACAAAGTGAGGAAGTCAATACAACCTTGGCCCACCTCTTACCTGAATAAAAGCTGTTATCTGGCATGGCATTGATTCATTAGGTTGACAAACTGTGTCCTAGGAATTTCTTGCCAAACAATGTTCAATTGGTGGGCTAAGTCATCAATATTCTCAAATGATTGTAGAGATCTGGCATTCCGGCTGGCCAAGAAAGGATGCTGCAACCATAAATACATTCATATGAGAGATGTGCTGTGTCTGGCTGGGCATTGTCTTGTTGTAAAGTATGTCCTGGGTGCTGCAAAAGTAGTAGTATCATGACAAATCTCAGAATGTCATCAACATATTGCTGTGCTGTGAGGGTGCCATGGACTACCACTAAGGGACTGCATAAGTTACCAAAACAATTTTGGCAATGGCCAGAATGTCTCCATACACATCTGTACTGGTCATCAGGACTCAGTTCAAAGCAGGACTTGTCACTGAAGACTATTTATTCCCAATCAGAACAGTTTCAAGTTAATTGAGCCTGCCACCACTGCAATCATTCTTGATAATGCCTAAGAGTCAGTGGTAGCCAGCATAATGGGCATAGATTCTGTTTGTGTAGTCATCTTGTAATGATCCTGGTGGTCACTTTGGCATTGGATAGTTGATAGCAATGACTCTGCTGTAGTCACTCTAGGCCAGAGGTGTCCAATCTTTTTGTTCCTCTGGGCCACATTGGAAGAAGTCAGAGTTTTGGGCCACAAGTATATATAATATATTTGTGACCCATTCCTTAAATATACAAGTATATTTAAGGATTAACACGTCTAGATTATAGTAATAAGTATTAAAACTTTATCACGAAAAAAAAATTACTTCTACAGACTTTAAAAAAATTACTTCTACAGACTCTTTCAATTTTTACTTAGAAATAAATAACTTCATTTATTATAAAGGAAACAAACAAAAGTTTATTTGAAAATACAAATTTTTGTTTTATTTGGGTCTGTAATTAATGAAAGTCGAGGAAACACCAATTTTTTTAAGCAAGAAATTCCTGCGGNAAAACACATTTTATAGAGAATAAATATAGCGTAAAATACTAAAAGTAATAAGAAATTAATATAAAAGACTAATCTAAAGGAAAGCAATGGAATTGTTTGGCTAGACATGAAGGATAATGTCTTGTAGAAGCTAGTTGGACATGAGCTGCTAACCTATTTTGCCCCGTGGTAAAGTGTGACATAATTGTCATGTAATTGTAATTGTATGCATTTATGATGGTCATATCATGAGGAATAATGCCTTCCAGATTTTTTAAGAGTAACTGGCCCCTATTCAGACATTACAGACGTGGAGTAAATCCAAAACACTTCACATGGCCAACCCATCCTGGCAAAGTGCAAACCCATGACTGAATTCCCGGTGTTCAGGGAACAGAATCATTGACCAATCGTGGATCATCACAGGGTAATGCTCACACAATGAGAAATAACACCAAACAGCTGGAAAACGCATGGGTTGCCCTTTGTTTTCGCAAAATTAGAAGCGAGGTCACTTGGGCACACTGACGAAATCTGAGACAAAGTTTTCATGAAAAAAATTGACGAAAACTAAAACCAACGATAACTGAAGTCAACAAAAACCAAAGTATTACTGTATTTTATTTATTTATTTCATCTACATTAAGAAATGTTGATGGACAGTAGATCTCTCTGATAAATAACAAGACTCATAACAAAAAAAAAAAAAAAAATAAATAAAATACATGAAAAAAATCAACCGTCATAATAAAACATAAATGAAAAAAAAACTATTTATATACCATAAGACAGAATACACAAAAATTCTTTAAAATATTAAATATGTATAATGCTAAAAGTAAAACATAAAAATTTAAAAACAATATAGTAACTGAACCGGAATACAGGATATTGCCAGAGAATTCATTTGCATAAAGCTCAAAAGAATTGAAATGCAATAGAATATGTAAATAAAGTTGCATTTATAAACCACTAATAATTATATAATAGCAAGGTTGTTACCAAAGTTTTAATCTCTAAAGCGTGAACATCAAACGTCGCTATCTTGTAAGTGGCGCTTGATGTTCAACGTTCACATTTTAGAGATGAAAACTTCAGCTGCAACCACTCTAATAAAACATTGACAAGATGTTTTATAATGTAAAAAATCGACATGAAGCATGTCTTCTACATTATTCGTGTTTCCAGCTACACAATAGAAAAAAAATCTATGTGAAATAGGTAAGTGGTAAAAAGGAGTAAAAATATAAGTGGTGGTGTCATGAATTAAATATATTGAAAAATATAAAAACAAAAAAAATTATACTTTAGAAGTTAATCTAGTATCAAAAACGTTCGATTCAGCACAACACACAGTCCTCAGAAAAACACCACACAAAAGTGCCGGCACTGCCAACTAAAACATGCACAACAACAAAAAAATATTGGCGTAGCCCAAGATATAGCCAAAGATTGCAGCGCCACAGCACTAGTGGAATTTAAATTTGCCAAGTGGAATGCTTTTAGTTAATTGACGTTTTGGTTGATCGATATTCAGATAATTGATGCTCTACTGTAATAATAACAATTTTCATATAATGGTCATAATTTATTATTATGAATTTCTAGACTTCATTTAAAATTTTAAAAAATAAAAAATAAATTTTCATGATCATTTCAGAATCCAAACAGATTTAAATATAATTATTTTTATAGCTTAACTAGCTGAGATATCCAGCTTTGCTTGTGAAAATAATATATTAAGTAAAGATAGTATACTCATATAAAAATGTATACATGGGAAAAGAATGTTTACTTAAAATAAACTTGTACAATCAAACCATGTTAATACGAAGTTGAAGGAACTTATAAAAACTGACACTTTGTATTAATGGACATCCATTTATTTCATTCAATTTTATACAGTTTATGCATTTTATTATATTTATTTAAAAATTTCTGAAGCAAACTTTACAAAAATCAATGCTCATACCATCAAATAGCAAAAGTCAACTTTTTCCAAGTTATTTCATTTTGTTTCTTGTTGTTTAGGATATGTTAAAATAAATAAACAAATATATGTTGCTTGAATTTTATTAATGCTAAGAATTCTAAATTTACTACTTTTTAAAAATAAATTAAAATAATTAAAATCTCTAAATTATGTAAAATTAAGTTACATGTTGTTTATTTCAAGTAAACAAAATAATAAATTATAAAATTAAAAGAGTTTTTAAAATTAAATTTATATAGTAATTATCTCACATTGTTTTGTGTTCTTTATCTTCATCACATACTCTATCAACAATAGCTTGGTACATGGCCTGAAATAGTTCATTTAAAATTAATTTATTTCTATTAAAAATTATGTTGTAATATTTATTATATTTTATGTTATTCTTTCAAAGCTTTGCTTATAATCTATTGTTTTTCACCAGAAAATAAAGCAAATTTGTTAAATACAATTTTTATTGTCTAATTTATATAAAAGAGAAAATATATAAAGTATTGAATACGATATTTTGTAAATACATATCATCATTAAATTAATATAAAATACAAAATAAAAATTATCAAGATTAACCTTATTTATCAAGAACATTAATACTCAACTCTTAGTTACTTTTAGATACCATATTTCCATGATTCTATGGCACCATCAATTCTAGATGAATCATGATTTTGAAATTGAATTTTAAGTTTTTTTTATACTGGAAAATGTTTTGAAATTTTATTTATTTATTTTTTTAAAGTAACAAGAAAGTCAGAAAAATAATACAAATGCAATAGATAATGTTTGGTTTGTCAGCTCTATTTCCATTCTTTTCTATATTTTCTACTCAACTACTCAACATCAACTATGTATTTTAATACTGCATCACAACATTAGTCTTGAAGGCATTTTAAATGTCAAAAAATGGAATTTAAATTAGATGCTTGTAACCATTAAAGCTGATTAAACAGTATAGCCAGAAATATCTATTACTGGTGTTTAATATATAACATAATCCACCACAATGACTTCTGATCATTATTTTGGACAAAAAATAAACACAAAATATAAACAATATATATATATATATTGTTTATATTTTAATATATATATATATTGTTTATATTTAAATATATACAGTAGAAACCCTCTAGTCCGCCCTCGGCTAGTCCGTCACTCCGGTTAATCCGACCGTGGTCGGAGTCGAGAAACTTGTCCCGACTCGTCGGTGACTCACCGTCCGTAGCGTTTTTCTGTGTTCGTTACAGTATATGTTTTACATTGTGTGTACGTGTAGAGTTTTGTGTGTGCTTTCAACATGTCAGGAGTGAAACGTAAACACGTTACTCTTTCATTAAATGAAAAATTAGCAGTGCTACAAAGACTGGACAAAGGGGAAGATTGTTTATTTTACTTTTTTCTGATAATCCGACCTTTTTT
>NW_019384625.1:165625-173630 GCF_000671375.1 Centruroides sculpturatus | reverse complement strand
TTAAAAGGATACATGCTGATCTCATGAAAAATCAAGCAGAAACTAGCCAGGAAAGCGAGGTGTTTAAAGCCAGCCATTTTTTTTACATGAGAACAGATTAATCATTTTTACATTACTTCTTATGGAAAAGGTTGGTTTGATATACGTCCTATTCGGTATAAGTCCAAACACCAGGAACGGATTAAGGTCGTATACCGAGGTTCCACTGTATTTTAGTTTAAAAAATTCTTAATTTTCAATCCTACTAATTACTTAGGTGTTTCACTTTATTTCACAATTAATTGTTGTAATACATAAAGCAATATAAATGATAAAGTTAAACATTATTTAAATAATGTGTACATTATGCATGCTATTACATATTAATTATTTTTAATTTATTAATTAAATAGATTTTAAATAGCAAAACACAACAAGACATAAGGGATGTACAACAGAGGTAAACATTTTCCTAGGTATAAAGAAATTTAAAAAAAAGCTGTTTATCTCAGAATTGCTTATTGTTAAATACTTTCATAAAAATTATCCAATACATATCCTAATGCAATTAAAGTTGAATTATAATTCTGTGCATGCATGCATGTATGCAGTACAAATTTCAGTAGAGCATCGATTTATCCGACTCAATTGGGGACTGGGGTTGGTCGGATAACTGAAAAGTATGAAAAAATACATTATTAGTATAGTACATTAGTATATCCCATGTAATTAGTATATTAGTATATTGCTATTAACCTACTTTGCATTGAATTTTCGTTAATGTTAAGCCTAACAAAAATTTTTTAAAAATTATTTTGTTGCTCACAAAACAAACAACCACTCATAATTAGAAAATTAAGCCTCGTTTAAATACTGGCCTCCCTTTCATGGTCGAGCCGCTGTTGCCAGCTAAAACAGCAAAAATTTAACAAATATAATATTAAAGTAGCCAAGACATAGCCAAATATTGTAGTGCCACATCACTAGTGGACATTTGAATTTGTCGACTGATGTGACGGTTGATCGGGGGTCGGATAATCGATGCTCTACTGTATGTCTTAGGTATCAGCAATTGTTTCTGCTATAACATGTCAATATCTAAAATATGGAGTCATATTGTTAATAAATAAACAAATAAAAACAAATTTTTTTATAAATAAATTGTTAGGTAAATCAGTTTTTATCAAAATTTAGAAAAAAAAAAAATAAGGTGGAATTTACAGTACAGTAGTGAAAATATTTATAGTTATGTAATCAATGTTATTAAACTAAGAAATTTTATATAAAATTGTTTATTTCTTTTTTATAAGCATTTCTTACTAATAATGTTATAAAACTAAGAAGTTTTTGTACTAAAAATATGATTTATTTTGTGTTATGCTTCCCCTTTACAAAGATCTTGACCTCTACAATAAGGATTGATAAAAAAGTTTTAATCAAATCAATAATTTTTACATTATTATGTATGAAAGAATAAATGTAGTAATTTCTGACTTAAGTCCATTAAATAAGAAAATAATCAAGTTGGATAAACTATAAATAATCCAAACCAAGTACTTTTGCAATCTTCAGATTTTAAAATCTAAAAATAGCAATATAAGATATATGGCAATATTTGTTCAATAAAAACTATTAATGAACTGCAAAGATTTCTTGTTTTGAATTAGTAGTAAGTTCATTCACAATTAATATATTATCTGATACTAAATCAATACTAAGTAGTTCATAAAACATTGCAGGTAGACATAATACGCAATAGAATTGGTCGATATAAGTGAAGAATTGGGAATGATATCCTGACCTGTACAATCCATGATAAATTCTAACAGTTTGGATTGGGTTTGAATCCAAATCCTCCATGGTAGGAGACTGAAACAACACTGTACAATAATTGTGTGATTATTTCTCTACATATTAAAGTACTCTATAGTAGTGATGTAACGAATATTCGGTTACTATTCGGTATTCGGCCTATTTTCCACTATTTGGCCGAATACTGAATACCTAAAAACAGGAGTAATAAATAACAAAAACACAGTAAATTAATCATTTTGGTATTTAGATTTAATGTTATTGAGTTAGTTACTAACTCAATAACATTTGTTTGTTTGTTTATATTTATTTATAACTTGTAACATGCACAAAATAAAAAAGAAAATAATATTAGTCACATGTATTCACAATTCATAATTACAAGGATCAGCACATGTACACGTCTATCATTGGAGAATCCTCGCACATCTGAAGGTCTGACCCTGCCTATCCTTCTTTTTAAGCGCTCGTCTTTGCTCTTCCCTTTCTCTTTCCTCTATCACTCTAATCCATGTATGCCTGTGCATACATCATAATACGCGCTCACGATACTTTCGATTCGTCACTTTTCCGTCGTAGAGTTCCCATTTTACAATTACGTGACTCAGCCTGGTGATAACGGAGAAAAGAGACAGATAGGACGTCGATATAAGTCACAGTTATGATTTCACAGATTCGAGACAGCTTGATAGCCCGAACGGCCCCAGGCTTTCGCCCGTGCACGCTAAGTGACTTTCATTACAAGCATTTAGCTTTCCGAAGTCTATGACAACAATTGTTTGGCATTGACGGCCGCGAATTTCGTGCCAATAAGCTGCCTCGACTTGTTCGATTATGTTATTAACTCAATTTCATATTTATTTTCACATTTTCACTTCGCGGTCCTTCTCTCTTCTTTTTCCGTTATTTACACATGTAGGTCATTTCATTGTTATCCACATTTGATATCATCATTTATCACATACTTCCATGACACTCTTGTCTGTCCGCTACAACTGCCAAGAATTAACGCAATTGGCGAAGCTTAGTGACAGCGGGCCAATAGAGAGCAGGGTCCTTGCCATAATGCAGTTTGCGCACCAATTTTCTTACGTGCGTTAATCAAGCCGAATAGTTTGGCCGAATATTCGGCTATTCGGCCACACTCCTGGCCGAATATACTATTCGTTGCAACACTACTCTATAGACATTTTTATCAATTTTGAAAAAAATCATTATTTTTTTCAAAATACATAAATACCAAACATTATAAAATAATTATCATTTGGAGAAAAAAGTGAAGTGAAGAAAATGTAAATCAAAAGCATCTTTCTGATAGTTTTTTGTAATTAAATATAAATTAATCAAGAAATTTTGAAATTAGTCTACACACCTTTTGATATTCAGTATATTTAACTGGATCTCTTTCAAATATTTCATATGTACAAGATTCCAAATTGTCCATTAAAGGCTGAAATTAAAATTATATACAGAAATATATTAAATAATTTTGTAAATAAAAATTATATTTTATCTAATAAAAATGACTATTTCCATAGCTATATTATATTCCATATTAGGTAACTTCTTGATAATAAATTAAATTACTAATATCCATTCATTTTTTCCCCTCTTTTTTTAGCAGCATTTTTAGAAATGCTCAAAAAGTTATAAGCCAGAAAAAATTAAACAATATCTTTTCTTAAAAATAAAAGAGGCTGAAATTAGAGTAAGGGCAAACTAAATATGCATTTTAAGAGTAATTAATAATAGTAAATCAAGTATCCATTTTGTAGTTGAGCATACCAAAGTTTTGAGCCCACAGCTATTATCTGGGTAATCTGGTACCTATTTAAAAGATCTGGTACATGTTTATGATTTGAAAAATGCTTAAAGATGATTTTAAAAATGATTTTTAGACAATTTTTATAATTTAACATATTTAGATATATTTAATTGAGCATTCTTTCCAGTATATTATCATTTTCAATTTTTAAAGATTCAATTTTAAAAACTAAAATTTTTAATTAGTTAAAATTATTAATTTGAAAAAGATATCTTTTAGAATCACCAAATTATTAAATTTAAAGCAAAATGCTTTAAGTTTAATAATTTGATAATCCACAATCAAACTATATGGCTTCTAAACAAGGAATATATATATATATTTATTTTTTTTTTTAATTTATTATTTATTAATAAATCATGTAATACATCATAAGTATAAATTTATTAAATTTGTCCTATAGAATTCAGGAAATTCATTAATATTATTAATAAACTGGTAGAAAATTTAATCAAACCCAACTTTTTTTTACATAAGCAAAATTATCATTAAAATAAAAACTATAAAGTAATATTTAAATTACAAACATTTATCATTTTTTGCACTTTATTTTTATTTTTAGATTAATTAATTAATTAATTTAATTAATTTTAATTAAACAATAAGTTGTAAGATTATATATATGTTATGGACCAAGTGATTAATGTAATAGGCCATTATGAATAATGACTAAAATGGCTGCACAATCTGATAAATATTGATTAATTTATTAAATTGTCCAGATATTATGAATAAAGCTACATTTCCTTTAAACAATTTAATTTTCAAAAATAATCTCCACTTTTTCATTAAGAATTATTTATTTTTTGTAAATTATTTTAAAATACTTTAAAAACAATATGTGATATTTTTAAAGATATATATTATTAAATGTATTAAGTAAACTAATGTTAATGAAAGTATGGTACATCAGTATAAGGGTGCATTCATTAGTGGTTGCTCTGCATCTCCACCATCACAAACATGCACTGCTGTTTGTAGGCATTTAGAAACACTGGTGAAAGAAAATGATGGCAGCACTTGTACTATTGAAAGTATCATGATGGAGGGAGCTATAATTTTAAAATGTGCACTTTTAGAGACAGAAGTTAAAAGGAAGATCCAAATTGTAAAATTTAACCATAAAACGAATTGTCTTGCTGACAGAACATTCAAAGAAGCCATGAAAAAATTAAATGCCAGCTACCATTCAAAAAAAATTTGAGATGACACTTACATCATCATGTGCATTAATGTGTGCTTTCACAACTAAATTTTCATTTATAAAATCACATAATGGACACTGAAACAAGATTATCTGAGCAATGAAGGACACCATGTTGTCTTCCACCTTAAACTATTGATATTACTACAAACAGCCGTTTTTGAAGTCCTTCAGGTGCACGCTCCATCCAGAATACAGGAACATATTCCACAGGAATTTTTAAACAGATGCTGTATGTATGGAGTTACACAGAGAAATAAAAAAATGCACCCTATATAATATATATATATATATAATATTTTTCTTTATACCATATTATTAAATTTCTAAATTTTTACTGCAGTTAAATTCATTTGCTTAAGAACAGACTATTGATAGATTTCTATCATTTGCATAAAACATGTTGATTCAAGCTATCTACTTTAACTCCCTATCATTTAATCTTAATTAAAACATGTTTCTATGTATTCTGAGTGTATCTTTCAATTCAGTTTAACCTTATGGCCACTGATAATTTACTTTCATAAAAATCCTATAGTTCTTTAATAAATATTCTTTTAAGAAAAATTTCATATTATATTTACACATACAGATAAGAAATTTAATATAATAAATTTATATACAATTTTCCTTGAATTTATTGAAATCATATGCATTTTATTTTAGCAATCCAGTATTACTTGAAGCAATAAAGTTTTTTTGATCAAAGTGTTAGTCCTTATTTTGAATAGCATTATTAGTAAACATTTAAAAGAATTAAATACTTTTGATTTCTGTCTTAAAATGGTTAAAATGATTATATTGTAAAAAAAAAACTTATTTTATTATAAGCAAAATGTTTTTTGTTTTTTCAATTGTAAAACAACTGACAAGATCTGGGATAAAAATATTTTTTACTTTAAATAAAATTACTTGTTTGGTATTGTCAGTATGATATGAATTTATATACTATATATTAAAAAATAGATCAGTACAATATTTAAAATATTATACATTCCAAATTAATAAACTTACCTGTAATGGCACTTGTAAGTAATCCTCGTATCCTCGTGCAAATTGAGTTAGTGTATCATCTGGAGGTTGAGTCTAAATTCAAAATTTATAGTTTTTTTTCCCACTTTCTCTTTCATTTGTAATAAAAATAAAGTTACTTACCAACCATAAATGCTCCATATACTGTTGATAATGTTTAATACTTCCATGCATATTTACTCCTTTAATCATTACTTGTACATCTAACTAAATAATTAAAATTACAATAATTTTATGTATGTAACTAAAAATTTAAACAATTATTCCAAAATCAATACTCTTATTATAAATATATTTTGATTTTATTACAAATTATCCTCAAAATTAACAGAATTAACTTGTAAAATTTAAAATACATAAAAAAAAATCATAAAAAAGGCAATAAAAAATCAATACACTTAAAAAAATGTATCAGATAAAAGATTTCAAATTAAATAACTTCAATTACAAACATATACAAAATAAATAAGAACAAATAAATAATAAAATGCTAATTATTACTTAAA
Organism: Centruroides sculpturatus; assembly: GCF_000671375.1. Taxonomy (NCBI): domain Eukaryota; kingdom Metazoa; phylum Arthropoda; class Arachnida; order Scorpiones; family Buthidae; genus Centruroides; species Centruroides sculpturatus. Next base: position 167,272 of record NW_019384625.1, on the reverse strand, counting down.
AAAATTAAACTAATACTTTCTAAAAAATGCATTTGTATTTTAATGTAAAAAAATTTCATACTGATAAAAAAAACACTAATTCATAATAGATTTTTTTTGTTTTTCTACTAATGAAGTCCATAATTTTTATCCTCTTTGTAGCAAAGATTTTATCAGAACTACCATCACAACCAAATTCACACAATAAAAAAAATTTACAAAATATTAATACATAATAAAACTGATTTTCATTCAGACATCATTAATTTAATTATAATGATTCAATAAATTAATATTTTATATCTGTTGTAAGTTACTGCATTTTCATCATTTTGAAACTTTTTGTAGAGAGGTGTATGTATTTTTTTAAAATGTCAATTTATTAAATTCTTATAATTGAGAACTTGACAAAGATCAATTTTATCATTTTTTTTTTTACTATTTTGTGAATTTTTACTAATATCTCACTTAGTATATTTACCTTATAAGCCCTCTGAATGAATCCTTGATGAGCACGTGATAAAACTGGATAACCTTTCTTATTAGTTAAAAATATTGAAGTAGGTACAATGATGCAACGTAATGGTTCTCCAAGCCATCTCTCAAGTTCTGATTGGGAAGGCAAATCAGCACTAAGTTCTAGAGCTAAGCCTAACTTTTTCTCAGTATTGCAAACACTACGAAAAATATTCCACCTATTACAAGCAAAATAAAATTTAAAATGTTATAAAACAAACACAATAATACTTATAAAATATCAGTGTTATATTACTACTGCAGTTATATTTAATAACTGAAATAGTGAATAAAAGTAATATTTTATAAATGGCTTATAAATATGATTACTTATTTTTAATTGAGAACTTTCTTTTATACATTAAATTTTTAAATAATCATATTGCAAAATTACCAATGCCAAGTATCTTCTTCAGGTACATCTAAATCTATATTAGAATCCCCTTCACAATTTATACGTGGTTCATTTACATAAATCTTGCAGTCATCACAGGGAGCTCGCATTGGAACACGAATCCATATCTGGAACATATTCTTAAAAGTGACAAATAGCTTATATAAGCATTAATAAGATATCAAAGTATTTATTACAAAAACTTTTATTTCTATTTTTAGAAAATATCTTTTTTCTAAATTTTGTAAATGCTTGGCCTGTCAGTTGAGAAATGATGATAAATATTTGCTGCAATATACAACTAAATTCTTTCATATCATTAAGATAATTAAAAAATTAGGATCATTAGAAAATGACTAACATCAAAACTTTGCAAGCCTATATAAAAAGGAATTATTTGTTTTATCAAAAATTATTAAATGAACAGTGTGATCATTTCATTATCAAACAAGACTTCAAATATATATATAAATTTGAAAGCACTTGAGTAATTAATGATTTACAAAAGTTTATTTACCATAAACAACTTAATCACCATACTACTATGCATATGCAGCTAGAACTATTTCTAAGATTATCAGCACAAAACCTTTCTCACTAATTTCTAGCCTTATTAACTGGAGTACAAACGTTTTCGGCCTTCTTAATAGGCCTTCCTCGGGTACACTGTGGAGCGTCGGTTAGAAGAAGTTTAAATGCTGCCAATGTTTACCCAGGTATCGTCTTACCAGTGACGTCATCGTCGATGATAGGTATAC
>NW_019384625.1:159941-163932 GCF_000671375.1 Centruroides sculpturatus | reverse complement strand
GTGGTGATTGTGCATCTCCTGTAAGTAGCGCGCTTACTCTAAAATCTTTTTCCCCAACTTTAGCAAGTATCCTATCTGCACACCTCCCTTCTTTACCAAAAGTATGTATTTTTCGCCCTTGGTATCGTATACCTATCATCGACGATGACGTCACTGGTAAGACGATACCTGGGTAAACATTGGCAGCATTTAAACTTCTTCTAACTGACGCTCCACAGTGTACCCAAGGAAGGCCTATTAAGAAGGCCGAAAACGTTTGTACTCCAGTTAATAAGGCTAGAAATTAGTGAGAAAGGTTTTGTGCTGATAATCTTAATCACCATACACAAGGGTTTTAAAACATGCCATTTATTAAATTTAGTGAAACAAAGTGCAAAATGTATTTATTACAACTCAGTTGATTAATTAAAAGGTTAATAAAAATAACTCATTAATTTGCAGGACCATGAATAATTTTGAAAACATACAAGAAAAACATCTCTTTATGGAAAACCTATTCTAAAACATCTGTTTATTGAAGCAGTACACAGAAAATACATTGTTTATTTAAAAAAACAATAAATAAGAAATGTGTTTTATTAGCAAATCCACAGCCCTGAAAGAATTTTTGTGGGCAATAAATTCTAGATATGCTAAGTCCAAGTCTCTCACTCCCAGTCAACCCTGTTGTGAGTCAACAAAACAATTGGTATAGAAAAAACTCTTCTTAAGATCCACAGGTCAAAAAAGAGCCAAAAACAAGGGAAAGAAGCACCAAAAGAGTTTAAGGAGCCATATCCATACAACTATTTATATCTAGATTGCAATATGTTGTAATGATAGAAAGTGAATGAATGATTAAAAAAGTTTATGTATTCCCTAATTGATTATTTCTAGTGACATTTTCACATCTTGGACTGTATATTAATCTAGACCATTTATATCTAGATTATCTAAGATATATCTAAGATTATTTATATCTAGATCTTCAAAGTAATCAATCTGTGGCCATTTAAACAGAATCAGAGATAAACTGCAGACCATCTCTGGCCACTTCCACTTCTTATCCTATAAATATTATCTTCATAAATATATCACTGTGGGTTATATGCCTAAAATTATGATATATATATGATATTTATATATTGTCATCGTCACATAGTGTAACATTGTCTTAATACATGCAATATAAAATCCACAATTAAAAAAACCAACTAATTGAAAGATTCAAAAATGTGAGGATCCGAATTCGGACTTTTCGTGTGTTTATATCATTTCACATTGTAGATATACTTTCATTCGATAACTGTCAACTTTTACACCTGGGAGTTAACATCTGCTAAGTTCTCAGGCGTAATAACGACGCTTTCTCAGCACCTTTCTCAGCACCTTCGACCTAATATCTCCGTTTCAACAATCCAACATGAAAAACATACAACAAAGGGGCAGTCGTCACCAGTTCCTCGATCGGACCACTCAAGTTATCCCTGTGCCTCGCCTTTGGATATTTCCTCGCCTAATAACTGTGGAAATAAGAACTGTCTTCTGTCTTCTGAGTCCAGAACTGTCTTCTTTTGTGATTTCATACAAGGTAATTATCCCCACGTGAACTTCTGTAAACTCTCTCTCTCAAATCGGGTCATATCTTAATATCTAATACTTATCAAATCAAGAAATGTATCTAACAGCAGCCCTAATGTATAGCCTATCGTTAACCATTAAACAGTTGTTAAGTTAAAGCGTCTATGAGTAGGTCACTTCCGGTGCTCTGTCTCTCCTTCTATCTCAACTCTGATCGCTCACATACACAACCGCTCACACGCCCGAACAAAACGGTTTCTGTGTCTAGCCGTGAAGACACAGTGGTGTCAGTCCTGATGAAACCTGTCATTGTGATCTTCGCCAACGCGATGTCAACCCTTCGGTCATGTGGTGCCGAAGTATAGGGAGGCCCTTCGTCATTGTCACATATATGATATTGATATATTGTCATCGTCACATAGTGTAACATTGTCTTAATACATGCAATATAAAATCCACAATTAAAAAAACCAACTAATTGAAAGATTCAAAAATGATTAAATTCATTTTATATTAATAATTATTAAAAACTAAAAACTATAAAACTCAAAAAAACATTACTACCAACAGTTTTTAAGGCTCATTTATAAATTGAAAAAAGTGATAGTTTATATATTTTTATGATTTGTTTGTTGGACTTAAAACTACAAAATTTAAAATGGCTTTCATTTGTTAAAATTTCATTACAAATAATTATATATGTTTTCAAGTTATTAAAAAAATTATTAGATTAAAAAATATAATGAAATGATCTACAAACAATAAAATAAAAACACTTCTTTGTACTGACTTTTTCATTTTTCTAAATGATTCTAAGTAAGTTCTATTCTCAGTATTTTTTCCTACAAGTTCAATAACAAATTTCTGTAAAACTGATAATAGTTACTTGAAAAAAGAAAAGAAACAACTAGTTTAGATAATACTGGCACCATTGTGTATAGAATATGTATCAAAATTGTTTAGTTCTGATATACATTCTATGAAAGAAGAAAAAATATGAAGAAATAAAAATAATGTATTTGATTGATGAAATAATTATATAATTATATAATAATTATATTGATAAAATAAAAATAGTAACTATAATGTACTGTACTCATGATTAATTGTAATGGATAGTAATTTCATATATTTTTTATTATTCAATATTAATTATATGTTAAATAACAAAATTTCATTTGTTATTTATAGTCAATGAACTGCTGAATTATTGGGCTATAATATGGCTACTAAATAATAATAAATAATAAAATATTAAATAATAAATAATTTGTTTAGAGATAGCCAGTTATGCTGCCATCTTGTGCTAGATTTAATTATAGAATATATATGCAAACTTAATATTACAGCCTGATAATTAAGCAGTTCATTTGGTTTTAACTATAAATTGGTTTTTGAGTTGGTATTAATATATACAATTAAACCTATCTATGTTAAACATATTTATCTTGAAAACCTCTATCTTAAAATTTATTTCTTCCCTGCATTTTCTGCCTAAATTCAATATATTTTCTGTGTTGATCTCAACTAATTTTATCCCAAAACCTCTATATCTCAAATTATGAAGTGGCAATTACATATTCAAAGCTCAATGACTATATTTTGTATTGTATTGTAATTATGTACTATATTGCAAGAGAAACATCTCTTACAATACAGTACATAATTGCAATTAATGCTACTTTTCTCTGATTGGCTACAAGTTTGGCTTGTGTCTTATTGGTTGAAGAAAGTGGATGAGAAACTATTGATAAACTGTTTCTGTTAAGATATTCAAAACTGTTTTATTTATACCTAACACAGATATGTACTGTACTTACCTACTGTATCAATAAAATACTGTACCTACAATCAAACCTATTACTGTTTACTGTGTAGGAACTTCTAAATCTCAAAATCTGTCTATCTCCAATTTTTTTTTCTCATTCCTATGAGATTCAAGATAGACAGGTTCAACTGTATATATTATCTACATAATTAAACTAAAAAACACACAAAATCATTCAGTATAACCTATACAGTAATACCCCGAACTTACGCGATAGGTGGGACTGAGTGATAACCGCGTAAGTCAAATTCGCGTAAGTCGGGGTATAATTTTGCATGTAAATACATACAAATAATTTTTAATTGGGGCCGGAGACTAAAAAAAAGCAATAATTTAGAAAAAAATGTTTAATAAAATCTTAGATAATACATATGTATAACATATTATATTATTATACAATTTTTCACAATTACTTGTTTATCACACCATAATTTTAACATTGTTTCCATCTCAGCGATAATACCGTGACGTTTACAAATGATGCTTGAATTTAAAGATTGAGCATTTTTCACAGCTTCGAGAATTTTTTCTTTGCCTTTTATAATTGTTCTGACCGACAATTCCGGTAGATCAAACTTCTTTGCCAATTCACAAATTTTCATT